>NC_091317.1:36470089-36500089 GCF_038502225.1 Cherax quadricarinatus
ACAATCTCAGCAATTCGTGGTAGAACTACTACAGTGAAACATACTTATCTTCTTGTTGTGACATTACTACGAAAGAACTAATACTAAAGAATAGTGTAGTGTTACGAACAATCTTCAGAGAGAGACAATGCCACCGAGACATTATTGCTTCAATCAAGACATCGAATACCGGGGTGATACTTGAGGGTTCGATACATATACCCCAGGTAAGTCTAGTCAGTTATGTACTTAGGTCCCCTGTGCAGCAGATAGCTAAGGCATAACCTGTCTGAAGTGACCAAAATTCCAGGTCATCTGAGGGCCATTGAGCCCAGAAAAGTAAGAATTCATCATTTCAGAGGTAACATGAAATGTAGATATAACGCTCCGTTGGGGCAATTATGTTCTTACAATTACTTAATTTCTCACTGCCCAAGGGCGGTTACATCGACGGCTACATAGAATGTTCTGGAGGCGGGTGCAGGACATTGAGCTGTCATAAGTTAAGTATCTCAGTACAGTCCACTTACTTGATTGTCTTAGTATGTTACCAGTCACTTACAACATTTATGCTCTCCATTATATACATCAAAATTTCTTAATGTTTCGCCAATGCCGATATTACCGCTGTCATGACATCTAGTTTAGGTCTTGACTAGATCTTGGAAGATGGTTGTAGTGACTCTTATTTGTGAAGCTGAATGAAGAGAAAGGCTTGGTAATGTTCTCAGCTACTCAACTGACAGGGAAAGTGATGCAAAACTTACTACTTATTCAGTTCTTGGTGTGTTCATTACACAAAAACTAATATTTTAAACTTCACTTTCCAACAGTTAAACGTGATATGAAGTGGTCCATGATGCGCCTGCAGCAGACTGGTCTCTCAACACAGGTGATGGAGGCTTGGCTGGTCACACAGGTGGTGGAGGCTGTGTTGACCTCAACACAACATGGCAGCTACTCTGTAATTTTCATTACGGACGGCGGTACCTCACCCTCCACTATCTTCATGGCAAGTGTCTCAGGCATCTACATTACATGAATGGAAAACATTTTCTAGTAAAAGTTATGTATATAATCTCTTTGTACAAAGCGGTGGTTGTAATATTATCTTAAGTACAGGATTAAGAAGTCAATAATGAAGGGTTATTAATAGTAGTAATATATCACCTATGTTGTAAATAATTAATTTATAATAATGACCCAATTAATTATAGATGAGATGAAGTAGAAACATAAATTGAATAACCAATTATGCCTTTTACTGATGCATCGCCATGAAATAAACTTTCCATCAATCAGCGGAAATGAAAGTGTGCTGTGACATTGATAAACCAAAAAAAAATTTGGCTAACCTTACATATTTCATAAAGTTATTATTTTTTTTCAATATACATTTATAAAAGCTAAAGGCTAATAAGTGTAGAAATATTGTCAAAGGATTAAAATGTGAGAAAAACATAACGAGAGAGAAAAAAGTGTATAGTAAAGTCACCTCATATTGCAAAAGGCATTAGTGAATGAACGTAGAAGCTTTCTCTCTCTCTCTCTCTCTCTCTCTCTCTCTCTCTCTCTCTCTCTCTCTCTCTCTCTCTCTCTCTCTCTCTCTCTCTCTCTCTCTCTCTCTCTCTCTCTCTCTCTCTCTCTCTCATATATAGTTAGTGGATGAGTTTGGGAATGTGTGTAAAGGTAGAAGTTGAAAGTGAAGATAGAAAAGAGTAAGGTGATGAGGGTATCAAATGATTTAGATAAAGAAAAATTGGATATCAAATTGGGGAGGAGGAGTATGGAAGAAGTGAATGTTTTCAGATACTTGGGAGTTGACGTGTCGGCGGATGGATTTATGAAGGATGAGGTTAATCATAGAATTGATGAAGTAAAAAGGTGAGTGGGGCGTTGAGGTATATGTGGAGTCAAAAAACGTTATCTATGGAGGCAAAGAAGGGAATGAATGAAAGTATAGTAGTACCAACACTTTTATATGGATGTGAAGCTTGGGTGGTAAATGCAGCAGCGAGGAGACGGTTGGAGGCAGTGGAGATGTCCTGTCTAAGGGCAATGTGTGGTGTAAATATTATGCAGAAAATTTGGAGTGTGGAAATTAGGAAAAGGTGTGGAGTTAATAAAAGCATTAGTCAGAGGGCAGAAGAGGGGTTGTTGAGGTGGTTTGGTCATTTAGAGAGAATGGATCAAAGTAGAATGACATGGAAAGCATATAAATCTATAGGGGAAGGAAGGCGGGGTAAGAGTCGTCCTCGAAAGGGTTGGAGAGAGGGGGTAAAGAAGGTTTTGTGGGCGAGGGGCTTGGACTTCCAGCAAGCGTGCGTGAGCGTGTTAGATAGGAGTGAATGGAGACGAATGGTACTTGGGACCTGACGATCTGTTGGAGCGTGAGCAGGGTAATATTTAGTGAAGGGATTCAGGGAAACCGGTTATTTTCATATAGTCGGACTTGAGTCCTGGAAATGGGAAGTACAATGCCTGCACTTTAAAGGAGGGGTTTGGGATATTGGCAGTTTGGAGGGATATGTTGTGTATCCCTATACGTATATGCTTCTAAACTGTTGTATTCTGAGTACCTCTGCAAAAACAGTGATAATGTGTGAGTGTGGTGAAAGTGTTGAATGATGAAAGTATTTTCTTTCTTTTTTGGGTCACCCTGCCTCGGTGGGGGACGGCCGACTTGTTGAAATATATATATATATATATATATATATATATATATATATATATATATATATATATATATATATATATATATATATATATATATATATATATATATATGTATATATATATATGTGTGTGTGTGTGTGTGTGTGTGTGATGAATGGTTTGAAAAACCGACAAGTTGAAGATTGAGACACTTATGCAGTATATGGGAATCTTTATTCAGGAAACGTTTCGCCACACAGTGGCTTCATCAGTCCAATACAAAGAGGAAGGCGTAAGGAGAGGAGGAGTATGAGGTAATCAGTCCCTCAGCCTGGAGTGGATGTGTTCAGTCCATCAAGATTGATGGACTGAACACAACCACTCCAGGCTGAGGGACTGATTACCTCATACTCCTCCTCTCCTTACGCCTTCCTCTTTGTATTGGACTGATGAAGCCACTGTGTGGCGAAACGTTTCCTGAATAAAGATTCCCATATGCTGCATAAGTGTCCCATATATATATATATATATATATATATATATATATATATATATATATATATATATATATATATATATATATATATATATATATATATATATATATATATATATATATATATATATATATATATATATATATATAAGGGCCCCCCACTTTACAGTGTTCCGCTAATACGGACATTTCAAATTTGTATTAAAACTCTCTACACGGCTCCCCCTGTCTTTCTAATACGGCACGCCCCACCCAATCTATTTACATGCTTCATGAGCACATCTCTATTGTGTCTTGAAACCTTTCCAAAATTCAAATATTTTAAAGTTATTGCATATTTTATATGTACTCTGATAATTAAACTTGTGTACCTGCACCTAAATATATTTACACACTGTGCTGGCATGCGGGTACACATTAAAATCAATAAGAGTGTTCCTGTAATCTTGCTGCCATAGTAATAATACCAACAGTAAGTAATAATAATCACGCTTGGGCACATTAGATGTCTTATTTTACGTTAATATAGATATTTTCGTTAATCCATCTATGATATGTTCTTCAAAATTATGTAACACGTTACAAATCATATAAACATGATACACCCACAGTACAAGAAATTTCACAATTTCACATAAATATGAGGTATAGTAGGCGGGCGAAGAGAAAACATTACGTTTTCTCTGGTCCAGCACCAGCGAAAACGTGTATGAATCTGCGTTTGGCTCAGAGTTCAACAAAATTTGCACCTTCACAGACTAAACCAAGAAAAAAAAATAAGCCTCAACCATTTCATAAGATGCATCAGCCAATAAAACTTATGTCTTGAAGTTAGTTTGACTTCAATTAGGAGAAAATGCTAAACCAGTAGAGATTATGCAGCATCTGGGGTAATGGGAGTCATTCAGATTCAATTGCCAAGGAAGGGTAAAATAAGAGCTCAGCACCTCGAATGAGCCATGTCCATGCAAGAGGTTCATCAGGAGTCGCTTCCGCTGGTGGGACCAGGTAACGGCGGTGGTTTAATAAACAGTTTCTTCGTGGTATGGAAAAGAACGGCAGAGCAGAACAGAAAATATCAGAGTAGGACAAAAAGATAGAAATGGGAGGCTACCGGATGACTACTAATACGTAGCCACAACTCTGCCACTAGTCTCCACACTCCTCACAATGAAATAAACAGTGCCGACTGTTTTTCGGGGATTGCTCTTACCCTACCCAGCGCAAAAGCCTAGGATAGCTTGCTCTGAACTAACAGAATAAAGTTCGGCAAAACTGCCCATGTAGACTGGAAGTAACAGCGGCTCCAGCAGCGTGCGTCTAGTAATTAATGAACGAGACTGAACCGGCAAGAATGCCAGAAGTTGGAAGCCAGAAGTCACTAGCATGGAACCGAAGATGGCTTTAGATACCACTTCCTCCACCAGACAACCACGAATGATCTATCCACTATGCCACCAGGTGGTTCACTGAAAGGTCTACCGGACGGTCAAGCCAAATGATGTGTAGTCATTAATAGACTGAACCCCTAAGTAGACAACCCAGTATTAATTTTCCATAAGTGTATAGTAATTAAAGAGGACGTAAAGAATGATTTTAATCATTAAATATTTATGTTCTAAATCAATACATTTGTCTTCAAGTCTATTTATTTCCATTGTAATGGGAGGAACAAATCATATTATGTCCTGTAAAATACTGTAAAGTAAAAGGACACAAGTGCAACTAATGTGACATTTATTGTGGCAACGTTTCGCTCTCCAGGAGCTTTATCAAGCCGTAATGGCTTGATAAAGCTCCTGGAGAGTGAAACGTTGCCACAATAAATGTCACATTAGTTGCACTTGTGTCCTTTTACTTTACATATTGTCGGTAATTCTACCAACTTTATTACTGTAAAATACTGCATGTTTCAACCTTTAGTGGGATGACATTGTTTTCATAAGATGCGCCATGAGGAAGAAATTTAGGATATTTGAGGCCACGTTACCAATAGCAAACTATTTTTGTTTTCAGATAATAGATCATCTACGATTTCCTGGAGGAGCTGTATTATTTGAAGCAGTAACTAATGCCTCAGATTTCACCCAGAGTGATAAGCACCTCTCTCTGCTGATTGATAATGCTAAGCTGGTAAGCTGTTTGTCCACTGATTGAATGGTACAAAATTATGCTTAAATCGTTGTTGTACAGAGGGAGAACATTTCTGTTTTGTCGGTCGTTCATTGTCATGATATACAGGTTAAGACATTATCTCTGATGCTATAGCTGTGCCCATTGTTATTGATATAGTTGAACCTCCTACCTCTAGAAGCTGATGGAGATTATTGACCACAATTTCTATGTGAACAGCTGCGGAAGTTGTCATCATACACAACAATTGTGGTGATAAGTGACGAGGCAACCTTCCTCGCCGCCTTCGTCAAGTGGTCCGTCAAGGGGCGCCTCATGGTGTGGTCGACGAGGCTCCTCATCCTCACTCACTCTCGCCTCATGGAGCTGCAGGATCTCCACACAACCTTGTCCAACCTCAACTCTATGTTGGTTATTATCAACGACGACACAACAAACATCAGGTGATGTGCGTTTTTTAATATATACTTAAATGAAGATTAAATATGATTCTTGATACCAGACATTATCTGAGGGAAAGACACACAACATCGGGACGGGTGAGAGTAATAAGTTGTGTTCCCCAGTGATCAGTAATAGGGATTTTTTTTTAATATATAGAAATGAAACCTCATGTACTACTGGGGGTAACAATATTACTCTTTTTTGACGATATAATCCAGCCAAGACAGGACTCGCAGCAATAGTTTCCAGTTGGAAAAGTTCAGATTCAGGAAGGACATAGGAAAGCACTGGTTTGGTAATAGAGTTGTGGATGAGTGGAACAAACTCCCGAGTACAGTTATAGAGGCTAAAACGTTGTGTAGTTTTAAAAATAGGTTGGATAAATACATGAGTGGGTGTGGGTGGGTGTCAGTTGAACTTGACTAGCTTGGGCTACCAGGTCTGTTGCCGTGCTCCTTCCTTACGTGGAAGTGACCTGACTAGGTGGTCATTATTCTAGGCCTAGGGGTGGCATGGACCTGCGTCGCATGGGTCAGTAGGCCTGTTGCAGTGTTCCTTCTTTCCTATGTTTTTATAAGATCACGATACCTATCAGAAACCATTGTCGACAGTTACAGGCTACAAGAAAACTTGATCAGACTGCAAAAGTCATCAGATAAGAAACTCTTGAAAGTTCCTTCAAACAAGTACAGTGAAATATAAATCAGCTTATGTGAATGATTACCATACAATGTAAACAGTTATGGGAAACCTTATATACACTAGTGTGGTGTATCCAAGACACTAGTGTGGTGTATCCAAGACACTAGTGTGGTGTATCTAAGACACTAGTGTGGTGTATCTAAGACACTAGTGTGGTGTATCCAAGACACTAGTGTGGTGTATCCAAGACACTAGTGTAGTGTATCCAAGACACTAATGTGGTGTATCCAAGACACTAGTGTAGTGTATCCAAGACACTAGTGTGGTGTATCTAAGACACTAGTGTGGTGTATCCAAGACACTAGTGTGGTGTATCCAAGACACTAGTGTGGTGTATCCAAGACACTAGTGTGGTGTATCCAAGACACTAGTGTGGTGTATCCAAGACACTAGTGTGGTGTATCCAAGACACTAGTGTGGTGTATCCAAGACACTAGTGTGGTGTATCCAAGACACTAGTGTGGTGTATCCAAGACACTAGTGTGGTGTATCCAAGAAACTAGTGTGGTGTATCTATGACACTAGTGTGGAGTGGTCAGTGGTCAGTCGTCACGTGAGGTCACAGACCCTGAGCTGCTTTGGGGATTAGTGTGGACGGTTACAAAGCATGGCTTGCTTCTGCAGTGTTTTAAAAACTGAGGTTGGAGAGTTGAAGGAGGAGGTCTTGCTTCTCCAGGAGGAGATTAGGAGGCTGAAGGTCCACCTCAATGGGTCTGGGAGAGAGTGTGAGGTGGCTGGAGTTGTGGGGAATGAGACTTCTAGCAGTGAGGTGCAGTCTGTCTCTCGCTGTGAGGAGGCTGTAGTTGGGGAGGTAGCAACGGCTACCAGCAGTGAGGTGCAGCCCAGCACCTGCTACAAGTGGCGAGTTGTTCACAGTAATGGGAGGCGCATCAGAGTAAGGAAAGTTAAGAGTGAAGATCTGAAGGTAGGAAATCGCTTCTCTGTTCTCCAGGATGAATGTACTTCAGTGGCCAGTGAAGGTAAGGGTACTACTGCCCCTGCTAATGAAGGTAAGCGCATTCTTGTGGTTGGTGACTCTCAGGTAAGATATATTGACCGTGCTTTTTGTAATAGGAATAAGAAGATGAGAGATAGAGTGTGCTTCCCTGGAGCTGGTGTTGGGGACATTGTCAACAGGCTGGATAATATCATGTCAGGTAATGGGAACAAGCCCATTATCTGTCTCAGTGCTGGTGGAAATGATATTGGGAAGGGTAGGAGAGAAGAGCTCCTAGATAAGTACAGGTCAGCTATAGTTTTCATTAAGTCTAAGGGAGGGATCCCAATCATATGTAGCATCTTGCCTAGAAGGGGAGTAGGAAATGAATGGTTGTCTAGGGCAATTGGTGTAAATTGCTGGCTAGACAGATACTGCAAGGAACTTGCAATCCCATTCATTGACAACTGGAACAACTTTTATGGCAAACATGATATGTATGCAAGGGATGGGGTACATCTCTCTGGGGCAGGCGTGGTAGCACTTGCAGACTCGATTGAGAAGGCCATTGGTGAAATGCCTATGATTTTAAACTGATGGAAGATAGAGGTATGGGTGTGTGTGGGAAACAAGCAGGTTGCAACACTAGGGTTGGAAACAGTAAATGTATAAAAGGTATTCAGCATGAAGTTATAAATAAAGACAATAGAACAGGTCAGCAAACAAAGGGGGACAGCAGAGGGCAGCAAGGGACTAGCTCCCTTAAGGTTTACTATACTAATAGCAGGAGTGTAAGAAATAAGATAGATGAGCTAAGATTAATTGCAAGTGCAGGAAACATAGATATTATTGCTATAACAGAGACCTGGCTCAATCTGAAAGATAGAGAGATGCCCTCTGAATGTCACATACAAGGCTATAAATTATTCCACACTGACAGGGTCAACAGGAAAGGTGGTGGAGTAGCGATGTATGTCAGAGACAATTTAAATTGTTGTGTTAGACAAGATATTAAATTAGAAGCGTCAGCCACTGAATCTGTTTGGTTACAGCTTCTCGAGGGCCGAGAAAAACTAATTTTGGGTGTGATTTACAGGGCCTCAAATCTTGATAGGGAGTGCAGTAAACTTCTATGGGACGAAATTCGTAAGGCATCTACATACGAAAATGTTGTGCTAATGGGAGATTTCAACTATAGACAGATTGACTGGAGCAATTTGACAGGAAATTTAGAGTCAGGTGACTTTCTTGATACGATCCAGGATTGTTTTTTAAAACAGTTTGTGACAGAGCCAACTAGGGGAAATAACCTCCTTGACTTGGTTCTTGCCAGTAGGGAAACACTAATTAATAATCTTGAGGTTAATGATGAGCTTGGGGAAAGTGATCACAAATCACTCAGTTTTAATATATCATGGAATTCCCCTAATAATGGCAATCAAGTCTCCGTCCCTGACTTTCGCTTGGCTGATTTCATAGGACTGAAAAACTACTTAGGTGGGCTGAACTGGAATGACCTGACTAAGGGTCAGGTAGGTGGTGATGGTTGCCGATATGATGCTTTCCAGGGCATAGTTCTAGCTGCTCAGTCAAATTATGTTCCAAATAGGGAAATCAGATCAAACAAAAATGATCCTAAATGGATGAACAATAGATTAAAATATCTGATTGGTCAAAAGAGAGGCATATATAGGCAAATCAAAAGAGGAGAGGGGCAATTAAGAAATCGATATATTCAGTTAAAGAGAGAAATAAAAAAGGGAATTAGAAAAGCAAAAAGAGATTATGAGGTTAAAGTTGCAAGACAATCGAAGACTAACCCAAAAGGATTATTTCAGGTATACAGAAGTAAGACCAGGGACAGGATAGGCCCACTCAAAAGTTCCTCGGGTCAGCTCACTGACAGTGATAAGGAAATGTGTAGAATTTTTAACACATACTTCCTCTCAGTTTTTACACAGGAGGATACCAGCAATATTCCAGTAATGATAAATTATGTAGAACAGGACGATAATAAACTGTGCACGATTAGGGTCACAAGTGACATGGTCCTTAGGCAAATAGATAAATTAAAACCTAACAAATCCCCAGGCCCTGATGAACTGTATGCAAGGGTTCTAAAGGAATGTAAAGAGGAGCTTAGCACACCTTTGGCTAATCTTTTCAACATATCACTACAAACTGGCATGGTGCCAGATAAGTGGAAAATGGCAAATGTGATACCTATTTTCAAAACAGGTGACAGGTCCTTAGCTTCGAACTATAGACCAATAAGCCTAACCTCCATAGTGGGAAAATTTATGGAATCAATAATTGCCGAGGCAGTTCGTAGCCACCTTGAAAAGCATAAATTAATCAACGAATCTCAGCATGGTTTTACAAAGGGGCGTTCCTGCCTTACGAATTTATTAACTTTTTTCACTAAGGTATTTGAGGAGGTAGATCATGGTAATGAATATGATATTGTGTATATGGACTTCAGTAAAGCTTTTGACAGGGTCCCACATCAGAGACTATTGAGGAAAATTAAAGCACATGGAATAGGAGGAGAAATTTTTCCTGGATAGAGGCATGGTTGACAAATAGGCAGCAGAGAGTTTGCATAAATGGGGAGAAATCAGAGTGGGGAAGCGTCACGAGCGGTGTTCCACAGGGGTCAGTGTTGGGCCCCCTGCTGTTCACAATCTACATAAACGACATAGATGAGGGCATAAAGAGCGACATCGGCAAGTTTGCCGATGACACCAAAATAGGCCGTCGAATTCATTCTGACGAGGACATTCGAGCACTCCAGGAAGATTTGAATAGACTGATGCAGTGGTCGGAGAAGTGGCAGATGCAGTTTAATGTAGACAAATGCAGGGTTCTAAATGTTGGACAGGACAATAACCATGCCACATATAAACTAAATAATGTAGATCTTAGTATTACGGATTGCGAAAAAGATTTAGGAGTTCTGGTTAGCAGTAATCTGAAACCAAGACAACAGTGCATAAGCGTTCGCAATAAAGCTAATAGAATCCTTGGCTTCATATCAAGAAGCATAAATAATAGGAGTCCTCAGGTTGTTCTTCAACTCTATACATCCTTGGTTAGGCCTCATATAGATTATGCTGCACAGTTTTGGTCACCGTATTACAGAATGGATATAAATTCTCTGGAAAATGTACAAAGGAGGATGACAAAGTTGATCCCATGTATCAGAAACCTTCCCTATGAGGATAGACTAAGGGCTCTGAATCTGCACTCTCTAGAAAGACGTAGAATTAGGGGTGATATGATTGAGGTGTATAAATGGAAGACAGGAATAAATAAAGGGGATGTAAATAGTGTGCTGAAAATATCTAGCCTAGACAGGACTCGCAGCAATGGTTTTAAGTTGGAAAAAATCAGATTCAGGAAGGATATAGGAAAGTACTGGTTGGGTAATAGAGTTGTGGATGAGTGGAACAAACTACCGAGTACAGTTATAGAGGCCAGAACGTTGTGTAGCTTTAAAAATAGGTTGGATAAATACATGAGTGGATGTGGGTGGGTGTGAGTTGGACCTGATAGCTTGTGCTACCAGGTCGGTTGCCGTGTTCCTCCCTTAATTAAGTCAATGTGACCTGACCTGACTAGGTTGGGTGCATTGGCTTAAGCCGGTAGGAGACTTGGACCTGCCTCGCATGGGCCAGTAGGCCTTCTGCAGTGTTCCTTCGTTCTTATGTTCTTATGTTCTTATCTAAGACACTAGTGTGGTGTATCCAAGACACTAGTGTGGTGTATCCAAGACACTAGCGTGGTGTATCCAAGACACTAGTGTGGTGTATCCAAGACACTACTGTGGTGTATCCAAGAAACTACTGTGGTGTATCCAAGACAACTAGTGTGGTGTATCCAAGACACTAGTGTGGTATATCTAAGACACTAGTGTTGTGTATCCAAGACACTAGTGTGGGGTATCCAAGACACTAGTGTGGTGTATCCAAGACACTACTGTGGTGTATCAAAGACACTAGTGTGGTGTATCCAAGACACTAGTTTGGTGTATCCAAGACACTAGTGTGGTGTATCCAAGACACTAGTGTGGTGTATCCAAGACACTACTGTGGTGTATCCAAGACACTAGTGTGGTGTATCCAAGACACTAGTGTGGTGTATCTAAGACACTAGTGTGGTGTATCCAAGACACTAGTGTGGTGTATCCAAGACACTAGTGTGGTGTATCCAAGACACTAGTGTGTTGTATCCAAGACACTACTGTGGTGTATCCAAGACACTAGTGCGCTGTATCCAAGACACTAGTGTGGTGTATCTAAGACACTAGTGTGGTGCAACCAAGACACTAGTGTGGTGTATCTAAGACACTAGTGTAGTGTATCCAAGTCACTAGTGTGGTGTATCCAAGATACTAGTGTGATACAACCAAGTCACTAGTGTAGTGTATCCAAGACGCTAGTGTGGTGTATCCAAGATACTAGTGTGATGCAACCAAGAAACTAGTGTAGTGTATCCAAGACACTAGTGTGATACATCCAAGACACTAGTGTAGTGTATCAAAGACACTAGTGTGATACATCCAAGACACTAGTGAAGTGTATCCAAGAAACTAGTGTGATACATCCAAGACACTTGTGTCGTGTATCCTAGACACTAGTGTAGTGTATCCAAGACAATAGTGTGGTGTATCAAAGACACTAGTGTCGTGTATCCAAGACACTAGTGTAGTGTATCCAAGACACTAGTGTGGTGTATGCAAGACACTAGTGTAGTGTATCCAAGACACTAGTATCGTGTATCCAAGACACTAGTGTAGTGTATCCAAGACACTAGTGTGGTGTATCTAAGACACTAGTGTGATACATCAAAGACACTACTGTAGTGTATCCAAGACACTAGTGTGATACATCCAAGACACTAGTGTAGTGTATCCAAGACACTAGTGTAGTGTATCCAAGACACTATTGTAGTGTATCCAAGACATTAGTGTGGCGTATCCAATACATTAGTGTAGTGTATGCAAGACACTAGTGTAGTGTATCCAAGACACTAGTGTGATACATCCAAGACACTAGTGTAATGTATCCAAGACACTAGTGTGATACATCCAAGACACTAGTGTAGTGTATCCAAGGCACTAGTTTAGTGTATCCAAGACACTAGTGTGGTGTATCCAAGACACTAGTGTAGTGCATCCAAGACTAGTGTGATACATCCAAGACACTAGTGTAGTGTATCCAAGACACTAGTGTGATACATCCAAGACAGTGTCGTGTATCAAAGACACTAGTGTCGTGTATACAAGACACTAGTGTAGTGTATCCAAGACACTAGTGTCGTGTATCCAAGACACTAGTGTCGTGTATCCAAGACACTAGTGTAGTGTATCCAAGACACTAGTGTAGTGTATCCAAGACACTAGTGTAGTGTATCCAAGACACTAGTGTCGTGTTTCCAAGACACTAGTGTAGTGTATCCAAGACACTAGTGTCGTGTTTCCAAGACACTAGTGTCGTGTATCCAAGACACTAGTGTAGTGTATCCAAGACACTAGTGTCGTGTATCCAAGACACTAGTGTAGTGTATCCAAGACACTAGTGTAGCGTATCCAAGACACTAGTGTAGTGTATCCAAGACACTAGTGTCGTGTTTCCAAGACACTAGTGTCGTGTATCCAAGACACTAGTGTATTGTATCCAGGACACTAGTGTGGTGCATCCAAGACACTAATGTGATGTATCCAAGACACTAGTGTAGTGTATCTATTACACTAGGGTAGTGTATCCAAGACACTAGTGTAGTGTATCCAAGACTCTAGTGTGGTGTATCCAAGACACTAGTGTAGTGTATCCAAGACACTAGTGTGATATATCCAAGACTCTAGTGTAATGTATCCAAGACACTAGTGTGATACATCCAAGACACTAGTGTAGTGTATCCAGGACACTAGTTTAGTGTACCCAAGACACTAGTGTAGTGCATCCAAGACTAATGTGAAACATCCAAGACACTAGTGTAGTGTATCCAAGACACTAGTTTAGTGTATCCAAGACACTAGTGTAGTGCATCCAAGACTAGTGTGATACATCCAAGACACTAGTGTAGTGTATCCAAGACACTAGTGTAGTGTATCCAAGACACTAGTGTCGTGTATCCAAGACACTAGAGTAGTGTATCCAAGACACTAGTGATACATCCAAGACACTAGTGTCGTGTATCCAAGACACTAGTGTCGTGTATCCAAGACACTAGTGTAGTGTATCCAAGACACTAGTGTCGTGTTTCCAAGACACTAGTGTCGTGTATCCAAGACACTAGTGTATTGTATCCAGGACACTAGTGTGGTGCATCCAAGACACTAATGTGATGTATCCAAGACACTAGTGTAGTGTATCTATTACACTAGTGTAGTGTATCCAAGACACTAGTGTGGTGTATCTAAGACATTGGTGTGGTGTATCCAAGGCACTAGTGTCGTGTATCCAAGACACTAGTGTAGTGAATCCATGACTCTAGTGTGGTGTATCCAAGACACAAGTGTAGTGTATCCAAGACACTAGTGTGATACATCCAAGACACTAGTGTAATGTATCCAAGACACTAGTGTGATACATCCAAGACACTAGTGTAGAGTATCCAGGACACTAGTTTAGTGTATCCAAGACACTAGTGTAGTGCATCCAAGACTAGTGTGATACATCCAAGACACTAGTGTAGTGTATCCAAGACACTAGTTTAGTGTATCCAAGACACTAGTGTAGTGCATCCAAGACTAGTGTGATACATCCAAGACACTAGTGTAGTGTATCCAAGACACTAGTGTAGTGTATCCAAGACACTAGTGTAGTGTATCCAAGACACTAGTGTAGTGTATCCAAGACACTAGTGTAGTGTATCCAAGACACTAGTGTGGTGTGTCCAAGACACTAGTGTGGTGTATCTGAGACACTAGTTTGGTGTATCTAAGACACTTTTGTCGTGTATCCAAGACACTAGTGTAGTGTATCCAAGACACTTGTGTAGTGTATCCAAGACACTAGTGTGGTGTATCCAAGACACTAGTGTGGTGTATCCAAGATACTAGACACTTTTGTCGTGTATCCCAGACCCTAGTGTAGTGTATCCAAGACACTTGTGTAGTGTATCCAAGACACTAGTGTCGTGTATCGAAGACACTAGTGTCGTGTATCCAAGACACTAGTGTGGTGTATCCAAGATACTAGTGTGGTGTGTCCAAGACACTAGTGTGGTGTATCTAAGACACTAGTGTGGTGTATCTAAGACACTAGTGTGGTGTATCTAAGACACTAGTGTGGCGTATCCAAGACACTATTGTGGTGTGTCCAAGACACTAGTGTGGTGTATCTAAGACACTAGTGTGGCGTATCCAAGACACTAGTGTGGTGTATCCAAGACACTAGTGTGGTGTATCCAAGACACTAGTGTGGCGTATCCAAGACACTAGTGTGGCGTATCCAAGACACTAGTGTGGTGTGTCCAAGACACTAGTGTGGTGTATCCAAGACACTAGTGTGGCGTATCCAAGACACTAGTGTGGTGTGTCCAAGACACTAGTGTGGTGTATCCAAGACACTGGTGTGGTGTATCTAAGACACTAGTGTGGCGTATCCAAGACACTAGTGTGGTGTGTCCAAGACACTAGTGTGGTGTATCCAAGACACTAGTGTGGTGTGTCCAAGACACTAGTGTGGTGTATCCAAGACACTAGTGTGGTGTATCCAAGACACTAGTGTGGTGTGTCCAAGACACTAGTGTGGTGTATCCAAGACACTAGTGTGGTGTATCCAAGACACTAGTGTCGTGTATCCAAGACACTAGTGTCGTGTATCCAAGACACTAGTGTGGTGTGTCCAAGACACTAGTGTGGTGTATCTAAGACACTAGTGTGGTGTATCTAAGACACTAGTGTGGTGTATCTAAGACACTAGTTTGGTGTATCTAAGACACTAGTGTGGTGTATCTAAGACACTAGTGTGGTGTATCTAAAACACTAGTGTAGTGTATCCAAGACACTAGTGTGATACATCCAAGACACTAGTGTAGTGTATCCAGGACACTAGTGTGGTGCATCCAAGACACTAATGTGATGTATCCAAGACACTAGTGTAGTGTATCTATTACACTAGTGTATTGTATCCAAGACACTAGTGTAGTGTATCCAAGACACTAGTGTAGTGTATCCAAGACACTAGTGTGGTGTATCCAAGACACTAGTGTGGTGTATCTGAGACACTAGTTTGGTGTATCTAAGACACTAGTGTCGTGTATCCAAGACACTAGTGTAGTGTATCCAAGACACTTGTGTAGTGTATCCAAGATACTAGTGTAGTGTATCCAAGACACTAGTGTCGTGTATCCAAGACACTAGTGTGGTGTATCCAAGACACTAGTGTGGTGTATCCAAGATACTAGTGTGGTGTGTCCAAGACACTAGTGTGGTGTATCTAAGACACTAGTGTGGTGTATCTAAGACACTAGTGTGGTGTATCTAAGACACTAGTGTGGCGTATCCAAGACACTATTGTGGTGTGTCCAAGACACTAGTGTGGTGTATCTAAGACACTAGTGTGGCGTATCCAAGACACTAGTGTGGTGTATCCAAGACACTAGTGTGGTGTATCCAAGACACTAGTGTGGCGTATCCAAGACACTAGTGTGGCGTATCCAAGACACTAGTGTGGTGTGTCCAAGACACTAGTGTGGTGTATCCAAGACACTAGTGTGGCGTATCCAAGACACTAGTGTGGTGTGTCCAAGACACTACTGTGGTGTATCAAAGACACTAGTGTGGTGTATCCAAGACACTAGTGTGGTGTATCCAAGACACTAGTGTGGTGTATCCAAGACACTAGTGTGGTGTATCCAAGACACTACTGTGGTGTATCCAAGACACTAGTGTGGTGTATCCAAGACACTAGTGTGGTGTATCTAAGACACTAGTGTGGTGTATCCAAGACACTAGTGTGGTGTATCCAAGACACTAGTGTGGTGTATCCAAGACACTAGTGTGTTGTATCCAAGACACTACTGTGGTGTATCCAAGACACTAGTGCGCTGTATCCAAGACACTAGTGTGGTGTATCTAAGACACTAGTGTGGTGCATCCAAGACACTAGTGTGGTGTATCTAAGACACTAGTGTAGTGTATCCAAGTCACTAGTGTGGTGTATCCAAGATACTAGTGTGATACAACCAAGTCACTAGTGTAGTGTATCCAAGACGCTAGTGTGGTGTATCCAAGATACTAGTGTGATGCAACCAAGAAACTAGTGTAGTGTATCCAAGACACTAGTGTGATACATCCAAGACACTAGTGTAGTGTATCCAAGACACTAGTGTGATACATCCAAGACACTAGTGAAGTGTATCCAAGAAACTAGTGTGATACATCGAAGACACTAGTGTCGTGTATCCAAGACACTAGTGTAGTGTATCCAAGACAATAGTGTGGTGTATCAAAGACACTAGTGTCGTGTATCCAAGACACTAGTGTAGTGTATCCAAGACACTAGTGTGGTGTATGCAAGACACTAGTGTAGTGTATCCAAGACACTAGTATCGTGTATCCAAGACACTAGTGTAGTGTATCCAAGACACTAGTGTGGTGTATCTAAGACACTAGTGTGATACATCAAAGACACTACTGTAGTGTATCCAAGACACTAGTGTGATACATCCAAGACACTAGTGTAGTGTATCCAAGACACTAGTGTAGTGTATCCAAGACACTAGTGTAGTGTATCCAAGACATTAGTGTGGCGTATCCAATACATTAGTGTAGTGTATCCAAGACACTAGTGTAGTGTATCCAAGACACTAGTGTGATACATCCAAGACACTAGTGTAATGTATCCAAGACACTAGTGTGATACATCCAAGACACTAGTGTAGTGTATCCAAGGCACTAGTTTAGTGTATCCAAGACACTAGTGTGGTGTATCCAAGACACTAGTGTAGTGCATCCAAGACTAGTGTGATACATCCAAGACACTAGTGAAGTGTATCCAAGACACTAGTGTGATACATCCAAGACAGTGTCGTGTATCCAAGACACTAGTGTCGTGTATACAAGACACTAGTGTAGTGTATCCAAGACACTAGTGTCGTGTATCCAAGACACTAGTGTCGTGTATCCAAGACACTAGTGTAGTGTATCCAAGACACTAGTGTAGTGTATCCAAGACACTAGTGTAGTGTATCCAAGACACTAGTGTCGTGTTTCCAAGACACTAGTGTAGTGTATCCAAGACACTAGTGTCGTGTTTCCAAGA
Source organism: Cherax quadricarinatus (assembly GCF_038502225.1). Classification (NCBI taxonomy): domain Eukaryota; kingdom Metazoa; phylum Arthropoda; class Malacostraca; order Decapoda; family Parastacidae; genus Cherax; species Cherax quadricarinatus. Next base: position 36,487,710 of record NC_091317.1, read on the forward strand.
CACTAGTGTCGTGTATCCAAGACACTAGTGTAGTGTATCCAAGACACTAGTGTCGTGTATCCAAGACACTAGTGTAGTGTATCCAAGACACTAGTGTAGCGTATCCAAGACACTAGTGTAGTGTATCCAAGACACTAGTGTCGTGTTTCCAAGACACTAGTGTCGTGTATCCAAGACACTAGTGTATTGTATCCAGGACACTAGTGTGGTGCATCCAAGACACTAATGTGATGTATCCAAGACACTAGTGTAGTGTATCTATTACACTAGTGTAGTGTATCCAAGACACTAGTGTAGTGTATCCAAGACTCTAGTGTGGTGTATCCAAGACACTAGTGTAGTGTATCCAAGACACTAGTGTGATATATCCAAGACTCTAGTGTAATGTATCCAAGACACTAGTGTGATACATCCAAGACACTAGTGTAGTGTATCCAGGACACTAGTTTAGTGTACCCAAGACACTAGTGTAGTGCATCCAAGACTAATGTGATACATCCAAGACACTAGTGTAGTGTATCCAAGACACTAGTTTAGTGTATCCAAGACACTAGTGTAGTGCATCCAAGACTAGTGTGATACATCCAAGACACTAGTGTAGTGTATCCAAGACACTAGTGTAGTGTATCCAAGACACTAGTGTCGTGTATCCAAGACACTAGAGTAGTGTATCCAAGACACTAGTGATACATCCAAGACACTAGTGTCGTGTATCCAAGACACTAGTGTCGTGTATCCAAGACACTAGTGTAGTGTATCCAAGACACTAGTGTCGTGTTTCCAAGACACTAGTGTCGTGTATCCAAGACACTAGTGTATTGTATCCAGGACACTAGTGTGGTGCATCCAAGACACTAATGTGATGTATCAAAGACACTAGTGTAGTGTATCTAAGGGTAGTGTATCCAAGACACTAGTGTGTGTATCCAAGACACTAGTGTAAGACACTAGTGTCGTGTATCCAAGACACTAGTGTATTGTATCCACACTAGTGTGGTGCATCCAAGACACTAATGTATGTATCCAAGACACTAGTGTAGTGTAATTACACTAGTGTAGTGTATCCAAGACACTAGTGTAGTGTATCTAGTGTGGTGTATCCAAGACTAGTGTCGTGTAAGTGTAGTGTATCCAAGACACTAGTGTGATACATCCAAGACACTAGTGTAATGTATCCAAGACACTAGTGTGATACATCCAAGACACTAGTGTAGAGTATCCAGGACACTAGTTTAGTGTATCCAAGACACTAGTGTAGTGCATCCAAGACTAGTGTGATACATCCAAGACACTAGTGTAGTGTATCCAAGACACTAGTTTAGTGTATCCAAGACACTAGTGTAGTGCATCCAAGACTAGTGTGATACATCCAAGACACTAGTGTAGTGTATCCAAGACTCTAGTGTAGTGTATCAAAGACACTAGTGTAGTGTATCCAAGACACTAGTGTAGTGTATCCAAGACACTAGTGTAGTGTATCCAAGACACTAGTGTGGTGTAGTGTGATACATCCAAGACACTAGTGCGGTGTATCTGAGACACTAGTTTGGTGTATCTAAGACACTTTTGTCGTGTATCCAAGACACTAGTGTAGTGTATCCAAGACACTTGTGTAGTGTATCCAAGACACTAGTGTCGTGTATCGAAGACACTAGTGTCGTGTATCCAAGACACTAGTGTGGTGTATCCAAGATACTAGTGTGGTGTGTCCAAGACACTAGTGTGGTGTATCTAAGACACTAGTGTGGTGTATCTAAGACACTAGTGTGGTGTATCTAAGACACTAGTGTGGCGTATCCAAGACACTATTGTGGTGTGTCCAAGACACTAGTGTGGTGTATCTAAGACACTAGTGTGGCGTATCCAAGACACTAGTGTGGTGTATCCAAGACACTAGTGTGGTGTATCCAAGACACTAGTGTGGCGTATCCAAGACACTAGTGTGGCGTATCCAAGACACTAGTGTGGTGTGTCCAAGACACTAGTGTGGTGTATCCAAGACACTAGTGTGGCGTATCCAAGACACTAGTGTGGTGTGTCCAAGACACTAGTGTGGTGTATCCAAGACACTGGTGTGGTGTATCTAAGACACTAGTGTGGCGTATCCAAGACACTAGTGTGGTGTGTCCAAGACACTAGTGTGGTGTATCCAAGACACTAGTGTGGTGTATCCAAGACACTAGTGTGGTGTATCCAAGACACTAGTGTGGTGTGTCCAAGACACTAGTGTGGTGTATCCAAGACACTAGTGTGGTGTATCCAAGACACTAGTGTCGTGTATCCAAGACACTAGTGTCGTGTATCCAAGACACTAGTGTGGTGTGTCCAAGACACTAGTGTGGTGTATCTAAGACACTAGTGTGGTGTATCTAAGACACTAGTGTGGTGTATCTAAGACACTAGTGTGGTGTATCTAAGACACTAGTGTGGTGTATCTAAGACACTAGTGTGGTGTATCTAAAACACTAGTGTAGTGTATCCAAGACACTAGTGTGATACATCCAAGACACTAGTGTAGTGTATCCAGGACACTAGTGTGGTGCATCCAAGACACTAATGTGATGTATCCAAGACACTAGTGTAGTGTATCTATTACACTAGTGTATTGTATCCAAGACACTAGTGTAGTGTATCCAAGACACTAGTGTAGTGTATCCAAGACACTAGTGTGGTGTATCCAAGACACTAGTGTGGTGTATCTGAGACACTAGTTTGGTGTATCTAAGACACTAGTGTCGTGTATCCAAGACACTAGTGTAGTGTATCCAAGACACTTGTGTAGTGTATCCAAGATACTAGTGTAGTGTATCCAAGACACTAGTGTCGTGTATCCAAGACACTAGTGTGGTGTATCCAAGACACTAGTGTGGTGTATCCAAGATACTAGTGTGGTGTGTCCAAGACACTAGTGTGGTGTATCTAAGACACTAGTGTGGTGTATCTAAGACACTAGTGTGGTGTATCTAAGACACTAGTGTGGCGTATCCAAGACACTATTGTGGTGTGTCCAAGACACTAGGGTGGTGTATCTAAGACACTAGTGTGGCGTATCCAAGACACTAGTGTGGTGTATCCAAGACACTAGTGTGGTGTATCCAAGACACTAGTGTGGCGTATCCAAGACACTAGTGTGGCGTATCCAAGACACTAGTGTGGTGTGTCCAAGACACTAGTGTGGTGTATCCAAGACACTAGTGTGGCGTATCCAAGACACTAGTGTGGTGTGTCCAAGACACTAGTGTGGTGTATCCAAGACACTAGTGTGGTGTATCTAAGACACTAGTGTGGCGTATCCAAGACACTAGTGTGGTGTGTCCAAGACACTAGTGTGGTGTATCCAAGACACTAGTGTGGTGTATCCAAGACACTAGTGTGGTGTGTCCAAGACACTAGTGTGGTGAATCCAAGACACTAGTGTGGTGTATCCAAGACACTAGTGTCGTGTATCCAAAACACTAGTGTCGTGTATCCAAGACACTAGTGTGGTGTGTCCAAGACACTAGTGTGGTGTATCTAAGACACTAGTGTGGTGTATCTAAGACACTAGTGTAGTGTATCTAAGACACTAGTGTGGTGTATCTAAGACACTAGTGTGGTGTATCTAAGACACTAGTGTGGTGTATCTAAGACACTAGTGTGGTGTATCTAAGACACTAGTGTGGTGTATCTAAGACACTAGTGTGGTGTATCTAAGACACTAGTGTGGCGTATCCAAGACACTAGTGTGGTGTATCTAAGACACTAGTGTGGTGTATCTAAGACACTAGTGTGGTGTATCTAATACACTAGTGTGGTGTATCTAATACACTAGTGTGGTGTATCTAAGACACTAGTGTGGCGTATCCATGATACTAGTGGGATGTATCTTAGACTGTATATTCTACTTAAGGGACTAGTTTATTACATTATGGCGGCACATCATTTGGATAAATCATTTATCCAATTTGATGATCGTTCCCCCAGTCTGTTGCACCTTGGATCCTCAGACAAGACTCTCCTTAAAAAACCAAGACACAGTCAAGCACCCTTAAATGTCATTCTTCTATGTTTTGGCTGTGTGTGCACTGACGATGTTCTGTGGGCTGATAAGAGGAAACGAGGAAGCATGAAAAGCACATTTATCGCCATAAAAGGATATGAAGAGATAGTGAAGATTTTTTTTAGTAGATTGTGTAGCGATAAGAAGAGACCACGGTTAGAAATTAAGGAAAATATGGGATGCTATAACTGTTTTTATTCGCAAAGTTATAAAACAGTGGAATTAATTGCTGTAAAAGATGATGCAATAAGTGCTAGAACATCTGGGGAAACATTATGATGATAGCAATACTGATCATAGAAAGATGTTTACATCTGCTCCTGTAATTATAAATAGGTAATTTCGCACACACACACACACACACACACACACACACACACACACACACACACACACACACACACACACACACACACACACACACACACCCACACACACACACACACACACACACACACACACACACACACACAGCAGTAGCAGAGAGGCAGTGGCCAGGATCTGATACTCGACTCCTGCAACCACAATTAGGTTGCTACAAACATCAGTAGCATCAGAGGAAGTCTTGGGATAGCTTAAAGATCTCAGTATCTCCAAGACTTAAAAACGCCTTTGAATATGAGCACTGGAAAAACAAATGTCTTATGCAAACTAGTAAAGACAAACCATACCACGGGCGGGGATAGAACCAGCGATCAGAGAGTCTCAAAACTCCAGACCGTCGCGTTAGCCACTGGACCAGCTAGCCACAATAATATTCGTCCAACTAGGTATATTTCTACACCATAGGAAGGTTAGCATAGGCACCACTGTGACCACAAATGCAATTTGCATTTGAGAACATTATACATGGCTTATGTCGATCGAGCTTAGAGAAAGCCACACCAGCATAGCGTCAACACCTAGTGAAATATGTAAAGAAATTTAAGAAGGTTCCGATGTTTGCTACCCAACTTGCTTCAGAACTGAAGAATGCACTATGAGGAAAGAATAACGAGACTGAACTAAATACTGTTCTAAAAGAGAACACCGAGAAAGGAAAGATAATGGAGATGGCGGTGAACTCCAAGAACAACCAATGTAAAAACACTATAACGCAGAGGATAAAAATATGAAGAAAAACATCTGCAGATAATTAAAAGACAGGGAAGAAGATCCTAGACATACCCGATCATAATCAAACACCTAAAAACACACATATAGTAGAATAGGTAATTACATTCGTGTGCTCTTATCCATATGTATTTTCAACAAAGAACTAGTGTATAAGTTGGTGTTACAGGTGCAGTGTTTACGTCCAGCTGCCGTATAGTCCGCGGGGATCCCAGGTTGTGCAGGTGGCCTCCTGGACACCTCGTCGTGGCCTCCTCCTCACCTCACACCTCCCACTCTTCCCGGAAAAATTCTCAAAGTGAGTCTGAGAAAAATAATGCACATAATTTATTCTTTTAGCTTGTAGAGAAATTTTGTGATTTTGTAGTTGATTACACTGGCCCACAAATTTTAACTTTTTCTCCAGTTCAGAAACTAAATTGATTATGTTTAGTTACCTTTGATGCGCTGATCACGAATCTGATGATTTTTTTAAATATTTTAAATATTTTTTTAAATATTTTGTTCAATACTTTTACATGCTATTTAACCTAGAAAAATTATTGATGTGTCTCATAACTATCAAAGGTTTCATATATATATATATATATATATATATATATATATATATATATATATATATATATATATATATATATATATATATATATATATATATATATATATATATATATATATATATATATATATATATATAGGGGTCCACCTCTGGTGTAAATTGTGGGACCCATAGCCTCGGAGAAGTGGATAAAAAGGCTTCAAGGAAAAATATTTGGATTTCTTCCTGAAGCCGTTTGAATATTCCACTTCCCCTACCACCCCATCTTTTCATATTTATTTTTTTTACTAATAGGAATATTTTATTACATAATATGGTACAGAAGATTTAAGAGATACATTGTTGATATAAAGGTGGCATATAAGGTACATGTTGTTACGTGTGTATCACCGATTATAAGGCGAGAATCTCATCCAGCTCCTCAGAGCTGGGGCGTGTGCCCAAAATACAGCAGGCATTACCCCTTTGAACAGCCGCACTGAGCCGCTGGAACAGAAAACTAGCTGCCCTGGGATCCCTAGTTACCCTGATGTGTCTTTTTCCCAGCTCCTTAAGGAATTTAGATGCACTCTTTCCCCATGAGCCAAGGGTCTCTGAGCCTATGGGAACAAACATATAATGATGGGCAAGTTCTCCATATTTTCTAGACTTTTGGGACTCCCTGAAGCTGGCAGCTGCCCCTCCTTCCTCCCTGGTGTATTGGAGATAGGTATCAGCCAAGGTAGATGCACATGTATAGTCCCACACCACCTGCTTCCCATCTGTCCAGGCTTGAAGGGTGATACCATCTGGACGCTTCTGGCTGCCATCAGATCTGCATAGTTGGGGTGGCTCCTTTACTGCTGGGCATCCAGCTGTTTTGAGGCTCCTCTTGATAATGTTATTAACCTCCTCATGTCTTGCAATCTTTCCCTCGGATTTACGGCACACAAGACCATGGTACCCGAATCGGTCTGCTGCTTCACTGCCACAAATACACCTGTGTTCGGCGAGAATAGGGGCGGCAAGTCGAAGGGCAACACCGATGCGGATGGTCTGTGGGTCGAGACGTGTGCCAAGGCTGGAGTTGGGAACAGCCAACAGAAAGTCCCCAGCATGAGGGGCTCTCACTGCCAGGAGGCGGTCTCTATCCTTCCCTGACACACTCTGAAGCATTGTTGAGGCAATATTTTCCACTATTGGACCATCCCAGTGCGATTGTTTGTAGTTGTTGGGGGGAGCAGGTCTGGCTCCAGAGCCCGTTAGATTATCCCAGATCATTGCTCCGTCAATGAATTTTTGGTCCTGGACTCCTATCTTGTCCCTAAGATGTTCAGGGAGAATCGCTGCTACAAGCTCTCTTGATGCAATACACGAGGACAGAAAAGCAGGTAACGCAATCTGTGATGACTTGCGGACACCAATGCCTCCCAGTCTGACTGGAAGTGTAGCTTGGTTCCACTGCCCGTCTTCTAGAGTAAGGTTAAGTACTTTCGTAAAAATCTGCCTCAGAATACTGTCATATTCGTGCAGTATAGGGTTATCATATGAAGGTGCACATCTTAGGAAATATGTCAACCTGGGCAGACTCAAGCACTTTGTGAGAAGGTACAAGGCATCGTGGGTGTCCAGATTGCCTATTCGTTGTTCCATTCTCCTTAACTCTTCCAATTTCTTCCTGAGAATTGTGTCAATGGCATTGCTTCCCAGAGGTGCTCCTAGCAAGACACTATTTGTGGGGGCAATGACTGCTGCTCCTGGTAGTTTTGATCTCACTGCATTTATCACTTGTTGACTGACTGAGATGATTTCACATTTGGATGGATTCAGGATAAGACCCATTTCCTGTCCCCGTGTCATTACCTGTGTAAGGTCATGTAGGAGGGACTCTTTTGTACCTGCTAGTGTGCCATCATCTAGGAACCAGATGTTTAGCTCGCTGGTCAGTCTGACTGTGATTTCCCTAACTGCTATACAGAAGAGAAATGGTGCAAGAGGATCTCCTTGTTGGACACCCTCCGATGATGTAATTTCATGCTCTCCAAAGAGAAGCATTGATTCCTTGCTATACCCGGCTGAAACAAAAGGGAAGAGACCAGGGAAATGTTCTTGTACTGCTGCTAATACCACGTCTCTTTTCAGGAGATTGAACGCATTCTTGAAATCTAATTTTACCACTGCATTGTCCTCAGGCAGGTAGTTGATATACGCCCTTGTTGCATGAACCGCTGCTTCACTTCCTTGAGAGACCCCAAAGCCAAGCTGGTTTGGTTGAAGCATCATGGCTGCCTGTGCACGAATACTTCGGACAGCAGCTTTGGATACGAGGCGGCGTAAGGTGTTGCCTACTGCAATTGGCCGAATTCCTCCATCCTTCTTTTTAAGTGCACAAAGTGTTGCACCAAAAAAGAAAGGTCTAATTTCATCAGGGATCAGACCAGCCAAGGAATTGTTGACGAACCTTGTGATCTCTGAAAGCAGTGTCTTTGCAATTTCCCCAGTAACTGGATTAACCATTTCCTTTAAATGCTGTGGCCTTATTCCAGTGTAACCCCCAGCAGAGCCAGATGGGAACTACATTATTGCTTTGTAAATGTCTGAGTCTTCCACTATCAATGGTTCCATAGTGGGGACAGAGGTGTATATATATATATATATATATATATATATATATATATATATATATATATATATATATATATATATATATATATATATATATATATATATATATATATATATATATATATATATATATGTATATATATATGTGTGTGTGTGTGTGTGTGTGTCGTGCCGAATATGCTCATCTTGCCATATAAGACAAGCGAAAATTTGTGTATGCAGTAATTTCGCCCAAATCATTCTGAACCTAATGAAAAAAATATATTTCACTATGTTTGTTTATTATTAAATTACTGTAAAAGTATCTAAAATATATTTAGTTGGGTTAGGCTAAAATAAATTGCGCTTGTTATAATAAGGTTAGGTAAGTTTTCTAAGTTTCTTTTGGTGCAAAATTATAAATTTTTACATCAACATTAATGAAAAAATATATATCTTTAAACGTATAAGAGAAAATTTTAGAAAGGACTTAATTTTAAATGAGGTCTTGCTAATTGTCCAGTTTTACATATTCTGCACTACATATGTATGTCGTGCCGAATAGGCAGAACTTACGATCTTGGCTTAAATACCAACGCTCATCTTGCCATATAGGACAAGTTAAAATTTGTGTATGCAATAATTTCGCCAAAATCATTCTGAACCTAACGGAAAAAATATATTTCACTGTGTATGTTTAGTATTAAATTACTGTAAACAAATCTAAAATATATTTAGTTGGGTTAGGCTAAAATAAATTGCGCTTGTTATAATAAGGTTAGGTAAGTTTTCTGAGTTTCTTTTGGTGCAAAATTATAAATTTTTACATCAACATTAATGAAAAAAATATATCTTTAAACGTATAAGAGAAAATTTTAGCAAGGACTTAATTTTAAATGAGTTCTTGCTAATTGACCAGTTTTACATATTCGGCACGACATATATATATATATATATATATATATATATATATATATATATATATATATATATATGTAAATATATATATATATATAAATATATATATATATATATATATATATATATATATATATATATATATATATATATATATATATATATATATACAGAAATATATATATATATATATATATATATATACACACATACAGAGATATCGCAAACCAAACGATACAGGAGGGAGTAAAATGATAGCTCTAGGCCTTTCATGTTGTAATGAACACATCAGCAGTTTACAAAGTTGCAGAAGAGGCGAGGATGTCCAAGCAAATATGAACTCAAGGGACGTCTTTACTAGAGTGAAGGAGAGGGAGAAAGAAAAAAACAGGAAATGTCCCCAGACATACCAGTACACATAGATAGAAAGGTTGAATATTATAGCATTAGAAAGAGGCCACAAAAAATGATATTTTAATAGTAGCCGAAATGAACGTATCGTTACAATTATCAAAAATTCGGTCAGGTTCCCTTATGATATAAGAAATTTTACATACATAATTATATTGCCAGTGATATAGAAGTCACTGGCAATTATCTATGGAGTAACCATACACGAGAGCGGATCCATTTTAAGGGACGATAAAAACGGGACCATTTTAAACGGGAGACATCTATAAGATTTAAAAAGGAAACAGGGCTCATTGAAAGAGGAGGCATCTGCAATTACAAGGAAGACGGCCACAGTTTTTCATCCCACATGATTCTGAGGCAAACTCCGGTTCAGCCTTCAGAAAAAGCAAGAAAAATACGTTCTAATTCCTCGGTGTTGCACTACATTTAAGACCAATTTTTGATTGTGTACTACTGCTTCAGTTGACAACACATCTAATTTAAACAACACGCCACTGATATTGTATAATGAATGCTTATCATACTTAATAATTGCCGATTCTACAATATTCCTTTCAAGCCTAGAGGAACAGAGGAAGATGACTCTTCCGTCCTGCCAGTTTACCAGGTTATTACAAGCTCTAATGTGGTTGAAAATTATGTTCAACTCCTATGCTGTACGTTTCAAATAACGGTGCTGTGATATACTCAGTTCTAGAGGCTTGCCAATCTGTCCCAAATAGGAGAGACTGCAACTTTTGCAACTAATTCTGTAGACACCACCAACACACTGTTGGGGTGAATTCTTTATCAGAATGCTTCTAACAGTCCGTGAATATTTAAAAATCTACTTGTATATTAAATCTTTTAAGGCAGGATAGATAAATTCTCATTGTATGGGAGGACCAGCACATTCCTGGTCTGAGGTGCTATCCCAGGGTCTGTTATATAATAAGTTTTCTTAGCTGCCAGTGAGGCAGATTCCATAAAAGCTTTAGGATATCGCAGTTTCGTGCCAATGTCAAATATTTTCTTAATTTTTTCATCTAGGAACTCCGGACTGCAAACTCTATAGGCTCTCAAAAACATAGTAAGAAATACACTGCTTTTAACTTTAGTCTCATTGTTGGAATAATAGTGAAAGTATGAGCACACATTGGTGGCCTTCTTATATACTGTAAACTTAAACTTTCTATCAACCCGGTGTATCAACACATCTAAGAATGGAAGTTTACAGTCCACCTATTTCTCCACGGTGAATTTAATAAACGAGACCAAAGAGTTTATATATATATATATATATATATATATATATATATATATATATATATATATATATATATATATATATATAAACACTGATCTCTGGCTGAAGGAGACTCGAACCTACGAACCTTGGAACAAGGTACGCAGTGCTTTACCAATCTACCCACGCTGGACCAATACCTTGGAGTCCAGCTTGCGCTAGACTTTGATCCAAGGCAGCCAGCTTTCAGGGAGAAGGCTTACAGCTTTTCATCTCATCCCCTGCATGCATCAGCCTTACTAGAGATATTAACAATGCAAGGAATTCGCAAGAGCAGACGAAATATACACAAACACTGATCTCTGGCTGAAGGAGACTCGAACCTACGAACCTTGGAACAAGGTACGCATTGCTTTACCAATCTACCCACACTGGACAATACCTTGGAGTCCAGCATGCAGGGGATGAGATGAAAAGCTGTAAGACTTCTCCCTGAAAGCTGGCTGCCTTGGGTAAAAATCTAGCGCAAGCTGGACTCCAAGGTATTGTCCAGTGTGGGTAGATTGGTAAAGCAATGCGTACCTTGTTCCAAGGTTCGTAGGTTCGAGTCTCCTTCAGCCAGAGATCAGTGTTTGTGTATATTTCGCCTGCTCTTATATATATATATATATATATATATATTATCACACTGGCCGATTCCCACCAAGGCAGGGTGGCCCGAAAAAGAAAAACTTTCACCATCATTCACTCCATCACTGTCTTGCCAGAAGGGTGCTTTGCACTACCGTTTTTAAACTGCAACATTAACACCCATCCTTCAGAGTGCAGGCACTGTACTTCCCATCTCCAGGACTCAAGTCCGGCCTGCCGGTTTCCCTGAACCCCTTCATAAATGTTGCTTTGCTCACACTCCAACAGCACGTCAAGTATTAAAAACCATTTGTCTCCATTCACTCCTATCAAACAAGCTCACGCATGCCTGCTGGAAGTCCAAGCCCCTCCTCGCACACAAAACCTCCTTTACCCCCTCCCTCCAACCTTTCCTAGGCCGACCCCTACCCCCCTTCCTTCCAATACAGACTGATACACTCTTGAAGTCACTCTGTTTCGCTCCATTCTCTCTACATGTCCGAACCACCTCAACAACCCTTCCTCAGCCCTCTGGACAACAGTTTTGGTAATCCCGCACCTCCTCTTAACTTTCAAACTACGAATTCTCTGCATTATATTCACACCACACATTGCCCTCAGACATGACATCTCCACTGCCTCCAGCTTTCTCCTAGCTGCAACATTCATCACCCATGCTTCACACCCATATAAGAGCGTTGGTAAAACTATACTCTCATACATTCCCCTCTTTGCCTCCAAGGACAAAGTTCCTTGTCTCCACAGACTCCTAAGTGCACCACTCACCCTTTTCCCCTCATCAATTCTATGATTCACCTCATCTTTCATAGACCCATCCGCTGACACGTCCACTCCCAAATATCTGAATACATTCACCTCCTCCATACTCTCTCCCTCCA
>NC_091317.1:36507589-36547589 GCF_038502225.1 Cherax quadricarinatus
CCCCAAGGGGTCTTTCATATGTGATGTCCTCGATATCTGCACTACTCAAGGTGAATACTAAGTCCAGCCTTGCTGGTTCATCCTCTCCTCTCTCTCTTGTAGTGTCCCTTACGTGTTGGCACATGAAGTTTTCCAGTGTGTGTGTGTGTGTGTGTGTGTGTGTGTGTGTGTGTGTGTGTGTGTGTGTGTGTGTGTGTGTGTGTGAGCGTGTATTTGTGTGTGTGTGCTTGTGTGTGTGTGTGTGCGTGTATGTGTGTACTCACCTAGTTGTACTCACCTAGTTGAGGTTGCAGGGGTCGAGTCCAAGCTCCTGGCCCCGCCTCTTCACTGGTCGCTACTAGGTCACTCTCCCTGAACCATGAGCTTTATCGTACCTCTGCTTAAAGCTATGTATGGATCTCTGGCCCCCTAGACTGTACTCCGTCTGCGGTCTTCTTTGCCCTTCCCCAATCCTCATGACTTTGCACTTGGTGGGATTGAACTCCAGGAGCCAGTTGCTGGACCAGATCTGCAGCCTGTCCAGATCCCTTTGTATTTCTGCCTGGTCTTCGATCGAATGAACTCTTCTCATCAACTTCTCGTCATCTGCAAACAGGGACACCTTGGAGTTTATTCCTTCCTTTATGTCGTTCACAAATACCAGAAACAGCACTGGTCCTAGGACAGACCCCTGTGGAACCCCGCTGGTCACAGGTGCCCACTCTGACACCTCGCCACGTACCATGACTCGCTGCTGTCTTCCTGACAATTATTCCCTGATCCATTGCAGTGCCTTCCCTGTTATCCCTGCTTGGTCCTCCAGTTTTTGCACTAATCTCTTGTGTGGTACTGTGTCAAACGCCTTCTTGCAGTCCAAGAAAATGCAATCCACCCACCCCTCTCTCTCGTGTCTTACTGCTGTCACCATGTCATAGAACTCCAGTAGGTTTGTGACACAGGATTTCCCGTCTCTGAAACCATGTTGGCTGCTGGTGATGAGATCATTCCTTTCTAGATGTTCCACCATTCTTCTCCTGACAATCTTTTCCATGATTTTGCATGCTATACATGTCAGTGACACTGGTCTGTAGTTTAGTGGTTCATGTCTGTCTCCTTTTTTAAAGATTGGGACCACATTTGCTGTCTTCCATGCCTCAGGCAATCTCCCTGTTTCGATAGATGTATTGAATATTGTTGTTAGGGGTATACATAGCGCCTCTGCTCCCTCTCTCAGGACCCATGGAGAGATGTTACCTGGCCCCATTGCCTTTGAGGTATCTAGCTCACTCAGAAGCCTCTTCACTTCTTCGGATAGACTGCTTGTTGCGTGTGTGCGTGTATGTGTGTGTGTGCGTGTATGTGTGTGTGTGTGTGTGTGTGTGTGTGTGTGTGTGTGTGTGTGTGTGTGTGTGTGTGTGTGTGTGTGTGTGTGTGTGTGTGTATATGTGTGTGTGTGTGTGCATGTGTATATGTGTGTGTGTGTGTGCGTGTATGTGTATGTGTATGTGTGTGTGTGTGTGCGTGTATGTGTATGTGTGTGTGTGTGTGTGTGTGTGCGTGCGTGTGCTCACCTAATTGCACTCACCTAATTGTCGTTACAGGGGTCGAGACTCAGCTCCTGGCCCCGCCTCTTCACCGATCGCTACTAGGTCCTCTCTCTCCCTGCTCCATGAGCTTGATCATACCTCGTCTTAAAACTTTGTATGATTCCTGCCTCCACTACATCGATTGCCAGACTATTCCACTTCCTAACTACTCTATGACTGAAGAAATAATTCCTAACATCCCTTTGACTCATCTAAGTCTTCAGCTTCAAATTGTGACCCCTTGTTTCTGTGTCCCATCTCTGGAACATCCTGTCTTTGTCCACCTTGTCTATTCCACGCGGTATTTTGTATGTCGTTATCATGTCTCCCCTGACCCTCCTGTCCTCTAGTGTTGTCAGACCAATTTCCTTTAACCTTTCTTCATAGGATATTCCCCTTAGCTCCGGAACTAGCCTTGTTGCAAACCTTTACACTTTCCCTAATTTCTTGACGTGTTTGACCAGGTGTGGGTTCCAAACTGGTGCTGCATACTCCAGCATGGGCCTGCGTGTGTGTGTGTGTGTGTGTGTGTGTGTGTGTGTGTGTGTGTGTGTGTGTGTGTGTGTGTGTGTGTGTGCGCGCGCTTGAGTGGGTCTAAGTAGAGTTTTGCTCTTGAATGCGCAGAACAGTGGCAGGTTAATATAAATAATACTGTAATATCCGCCTCCGCCATCCTTGTAGGTTCCACCACCGACCGAATCTGCGGGTGGCGATCGAGGAGTCTGGCTTCGGTAGGTTAGTGAGTGTAAATGACCCAGGTTCCGGGTTTCACAGGATTCACTTCCAGGGCTCCTTGGTGAAGATGATCGAATACCTCTCTGGTGCACTTAACTTCACGTAAGTAAACCCAGTAACATTAATTATATCTATAGAGAAAGAAAGGTAGTCAATTTACATGCCACTGTGCGTAGGCTGGTCGTAGAAAAGAAAACGAGGCAGTTGCAGAGCTGCGAGCATGAATATCTAACCTATGCACGAGGCTACGCATATTCACTTCCTTTTCAAGCATGAACAATGTTATGAGAAGTGTTCTTGTTTCTTTCTCACTCTGCTGTCTCTTATTTGTGATCCTCAGTTCTTTGCTTTTGATATGTTCGGATATTACCATGCTTTTCTCTAATTTTAATTATTTTCCGTATTTCACAAACTCTACCCATTCTAATACTAAAGAAATTTTATTCTTTCCTTAACGAATGTTTCCTTTGTAGATATCTATATATATGATAGAGTGGGAGAGGCACTGTTGAGAAATTTTAATGAAAATAAGAAAAAATTTTGGAGTGAGTTAAACAAGTTAAGAAAGCCTAGGGAAAATATGGATTTGTCAGTTAAAAACAGAGTAGGGGAGTTAGTAGATGGGGAGATGGAGGTATTGGGTAGATGGCGAGAATATTTTGAGGAACTTTTAAATGTTAAGGAAGAAACAGAGGCAGTAATTTCATGCACTGTTCAGGGAGGTATACCATCTTTTAGGAGTGAAGAAGAGCAGAATGTAAGTGTGGGGGAGGTACGTGAGGCATTACGTAAAATGAAAGGGGGTAAAGCAGCTGGAACTGATGGGATCATGACAGAAATGTTAAAAGCAGGGGGGGATATAGTGTTGGAGTGGTTGGTACTTTTGTTTAATAAATGTACGAAAGATGGGAAGGTACCTAGGGATTGGCAGAGAGCATGTATAGTCCCTTTATATAAAGGGAAAGGGGACAAAAGAGACTGTAAAAATTATAGAGGAATAAGCTTACTGAGTATACCAGGAAAAGTGTACGGTAGGGTTATAATTGAAAGAATTAGAGGTAAGACAGAATGTAGGATTCCGGATGAGCAAGGAGGTTTTAGAGTGGGTAGGGGATGTGTAGATCAGGTGTTTACATTGAAGCATATATGTGAACAGTATTTAGATAAAGATAGGGAAGTTTTTATTGCATTTATGGATTTAGAAAAGGCATATGATAGAGTGGATAGAGGAGCAATGTGGCAGATGTTGCAAGTATATGGAATAGGTGGTAAGTTATTAAATGCTGTAAAGAGTTTTTATGAGGATAGTGAGGCTCAGGTTAGGGTGTGTAGAAGAGAGGGAGACTACTTCCCGGTAAAAGTAGGTCTTAGACAGGAATGTGTAATGTCACCATGGTTGTTTAATATATTTATAGATGGGGTTGTTAAGGAAGTAAATGCTAGGGTGTTTGGGAGAGGGGTGGGATTAAATTATGGGGAATCAAATTCAAAATGGTAATTGACACAGTTACTTTTTGCTGATGATACTGTGCTTATGGGAGATTCTAAAGAAAAATTGCAAAGGTTAGTGGATGAGTTTGGGAATGTGTGTAAAGGTAGAAAGTTGAAAGTGAACATAGAAAAGAGTAAGGTGATGAGGGTGTCAAATGATTTAGATAAAGAAAAATTGGATATCAAATTGGGGAGGAGGACTATGGAAGAAGTGAATGTTTTCAGATACTTGGGAGTTGACGTGTCGGCGGATGGATTTATGAAGGATGAGGTTAATCATAGAATTGATGAGGGAAAAAAGGTGAGTGGTGCGTTGAGGTATATGTGGAGTCAAAAAACGTTATCTATGGAGGCAAAGAAGGGAATGTATGAAAGTATAGTAGTACCAACACTCTTATATGGGTGTGAAGCTTGGGTGGTAAATGCAGCAGCGAGGAGACGGTTGGAGGCAGTGCAGATGTTCTGTTTAAGGGCAATGTGTGGTGTAAATATTATGCAGAAAATTCGGAGTGTGGAAATTAGGAGAAGGTGTGGAGTTAATAAAAGTATTAGTCAGAGGGCAGAAGAGGGGTTGTTGAGGTGGTTTGGTCACTTAGAGAGAATGGATCAAAGTAGAATGACATGGAAAGCATATAAATCTATAGGGGAAGGAAGGCGGGGTAGGGGTCGTCCTCGAAAGGGTTGGAGAGAGGGGGTAAAGGAGGTTTTGTGGCTAAGGGGCTTGGACTTCCAGCAAGCGTGCGTGAGCGTGTTAAATAGGAGTGAATGGAGACGAATGGTACTTGGGACCTGACGATCTGTTGGAGTGTGAGCAGGGTAATATTTAGTGAAGGGATTCAGGGAAACCGGTTATTTTCATATAGTCGGACTTGAGTCCTGGAAATGGGAAGTACAATGCCTGCACTTTAAAGGAGGGGTTTGGGATATTGGCAGTTTGGAGGGATATGTTGTGAATCTTTATATGTGTATGCTTCTAGACTGTTGTATTCTGAGCACCTCTGCAAAAACAGTGATAATGTGCGAGTGTGGTGAAAGTGTTGAATGATGATGAAAGTATTTTCTTTTTGGGGATTTTCTTTCTTTTTTGGGTCACCCTGCCTCGGTGGGAGACGGCCGACTTGTTGAAAAAAAAAAAAAAAAAAAAATATATATATATATATATATATATATATATATATATATATATATATATATATATATATACATATATATATATATATATATATATATATATGTATAGTATATATATGTATATACATATATATATACATACATATATATATACATATATATGTATATATATACATATATATATATATATATATATATATATAGGTAGTAGGTTGGTAGACAGCAACCACCCAGGGAAGTACTACCGTCCTGCCAGATGACTGTGAAACAAAAACCTGTAACTGTTTTGCATGATGGTAGGATTGCTGGTTTCTTTTTCTGTCTCATAAACACGCTAAGATAACAGGGATATCTTGCTACTCCTACTTACACTTTGGTCACACTTCACAGACACGCACATGCATATATATATATACATACATCTAGGTTTTTCTCCTTTTTCTAAATAGCTCTTGTTCTTTTTTATTTCTTCTATTGTCCATGGGGAAGTGGAAAAGAATCTTTCCTCCGTAAGCCATGCGTGTCGTATGAGGCGACTAAAATGCCGGGAGCAATGGGCTAGTAACCCCTTCTCCTGTATACAATTACTAAAAAAGAGAAGAAGAAAAACTTTATAAAACTGGGTTGCTTAAATGTGCGTGGATGTAGTGCAGATGACAAGAAACAGATGATTGCTGATGTTATGAATGAAAAGAAGTTGGATGTCCTGGCCCTAAGCGAAACAAAGCTGAAGGGGGTAGGAGAGTTTCAGTGGGGGGAAATAAATGGGATTAAATCTGGAGTATCTGAGAGAGTTAGAGCAAAGGAAGGGGTAGCAGTAATGTTAAATGATCAGTTATGGAAGGAGAAAAGAGAATATGAATGTGTAAATTCAAGAATTATGTGGATTAAAGTCAAGGTTGGATGCGAGAAGTGGGTCATAATAAGCGTGTATGCACCTGGAGAAGAGAGGAATGCAGAGGAGAGAGAGAGATTTTGGGAGATGTTAAGTGAATGTATAGGAGCCTTTGAACCAAGTGAGAGAGTAATTGTGGTAGGGGACTTGAATGCTAAAGTAGGAGAAACTTTTAGAGAGGGTGTGGTAGGTAAGTTTGGGGTGCCAGGTGTAAATGATAATGGGAGCCCTTTGATTGAACTTTGTATAGAAAGGGGTTTAGTTATAGGTAATACATATTTTAAGAAAAAGAGGATAAATAAGTATACACGATATGATGTAGGGCGAAATGACAGTAGTTTGTTGGATTATGTATTGGTAGATAAAAGACTGTTGAGTAGACTTCAGGATGTACATGTTTATAGAGGGGCCACAGATATATCAGATCACTTTCTAGTTGTAGCTACACTGAGAGTAAAAGGTAGATGGGATACAAGGAGAATAGAAGCATCAGGGAAGAGAGAGGTGAAGGTTTATAAACTAAAAGAGGAGGCAGTTAGGGTAAGATATAAACAGCTATTGGAGGATAGATGGGCTAATGAGAGCATAGGCAATGGGGTCGAAGAGGTATGGGGTAGGTTTAAAAATGTAGTGTTAGAGTGTTCAGCAGAAGTTTGTGGTTACAGGAAAGTGGGTGCAGGAGGGAAGAGGAGCGATTGGTGGAATGATGATGTAAAGAGAGTAGTAAGGGAGAAAAAGTTAGCATATGAGAAGTTTTTACAAAGTAGAAGTGATGCAAGGAGGGAAGAGTATATGGAGAAAAAGAGAGAAGTTAAGAGAGTGGTGAAGCAATGTAAAAAGAGAGCAAATGAGAGAGTGGGTGAGATGTTATCAACAAATTTTGTTGAAAATAAGAAAAAGTTTTGGAGTGAGATTAACAAGTTAAGAAAGCCTAGAGAACAAATGGATTTGTCAGTTAAAAATAGGAGAGGAGAGTTATTAAATGGAGAGTTAGAGGTATTGGGAAGATGGAAGGAATATTTTGAGGAATTGTTAAATGTTGATGAAGATAGGGAAGCTGTGATTTCGTGTATAGGGCAAGGAGGAATAACATCTTGTAGGAGTGAGGAAGAGCCAGTTGTGAGTGTGGGGGAAGTTCGTGAGGCAGTAGGCAAAATGAAAGGGGGTAAGGCAGCCGGGATTGATGGGATAAAGATAGAAATGTTAAAAGCAGGTGGGGATATAGTTTTGGAGTGGTTGGTGCAATTATTTAATAAATGTATGGAAGAGGGTAAGGTACCTAGGGATTGGCAGAGAGCATGCATAGTTCCTTTGTATAAAGGCAAAGGGGATAAAAGAGAGTGCAAAAATTATAGGGGGATAAGTCTGTTGAGTGTACCTGGTAAAGTGTATGGTAGAGTTATAATTGAAAGAATTAAGAGTAAGACGGAGAATAGGATAGCAGATGAACAAGGAGGCTTTAGGAAAGGTAGGGGGTGTGTGGACCAGGTGTTTACAGTGAAACATATAAGTGAACAGTATTTAGATAAGGCTAAAGAGGTCTTTGTGGCATTTATGGATTTGGAAAAGGCATATGACAGGGTGGATAGGGGGGCAATGTGGCAGATGTTGCAAGTGTATGGTGTAGGAGGTAGGTTACTGAAAGCAGTGAAGAGTTTTTACGAGGATAGTGAGGCTCAAGTTAGAGTATGTAGGAAAGAAGGAAATTTTTTCCCAGTAAAGGTAGGCCTTAGACAAGGATGTGTGATGTCACCGTGGTTGTTTAATATATTTATAGATGGGGTTGTAAGAGAAGTAAATGCGAGGGTATTGGCAAGAGGCGTGGAGTTAAAAGATAAAGAATCACACACAAAGTGGGAGTTGTCACAGCTGCTCTTTGCTGATGACACTGTGCTCTTGGGAGATTCTGAAGAGAAGTTGCAGAGATTGGTGGATGAATTTGGTAGGGTGTGCAAAAGAAGAAAATTAAAGGTGAATACAGGAAAGAGTAAGGTTATGAGGATAACAAAAAGATTAGGTGATGAAAGATTGAATATCAGATTGGAGGGAGAGAGTATGGAGGAGGTGAATGTATTCAGATATTTGGGAGTGGACGTGTCAGCGGATGGGTCTATGAAAGATGAGGTGAATCATAGAATTGATGAGGGAAAAAGAGTGAGTGGTGCACTTAGGAGTCTGTGGAGACAAAGAACTTTGTCCTTGGAGGCAAAGAGGGGAATGTATGAGAGTATAGTTTTACCAACGCTCTTATATGGGTGTGAAGCGTGGGTGATGAATGTTGCAGCGAGGAGAAGGCTGGAGGCAGTGGAGATGTCATGTCTGAGGGCAATGTGTGGTGTGAATATAATGCAGAGAATTCGTAGTTTGGAAGTTAGGAGGAGGTGCGGGATTACCAAAACTGTTGTCCAGAGGGCTGAGGAAGGGTTGTTGAGGTGGTTCGGACATGTAGAGAGAATGGAGCGAAACAGAATGACTTCAAGAGTGTATCAGTCTGTAGTGGAAGGAAGGCGGGGTAGGGGTCGGCCTAGGAAGGGTTGGAGGGATGGGGTAAAGGAGGTTTTGTGTGCGAGGGGCTTGGACTTCCAGCAGGCATGCGTGAGCGTGTTTGATAGGAGTGAATGGAGACAAATGGTTTTTAATACTTGACGTGCTGTTGGAGTGTGAGCAAAGTAACATTTATGAAGGGATTCAGGGAAACCGGCAGGCCGGACTTGAGTCCTGGAGATGGGAAGTACAGTGCCTGCACTCTGAAGGAGGGGTGTTAATGTTGCAGTTTAAAAACTGTAGTGTAAAGCACCCTTCTGGCAAGACAGTGATGGAGTGAATGATGGTGAAAGTTTTTCTTTTTCGGGCCACCCTGCCTTGGTGGGAATCGGCCGGTGTGATAATAATAAAAAAATATATATATGTATATATATATATAATATATATATATATGTATATATATATACATATATATTATTTATTTTATTATCAACTGGCCGATTCCCACCAAGGCAGGGTGGCCCGAAAAAGAAAACTTTCACCATCATTCACTCCATCACTGTCTTGCCAGAAGGGTGCTTTACACTACAGTTTTTAAACTGCAACATTAACACCCCTCCTTCAGAGTGCAGGCATTGTACTTCCCATCTCCAGGACTCAAGTCCGGCCTTTCGGTTTCCCTGAACCTCTTCATAAATGTTACTTTGCTCACACTCCAACAGCACGTCAAGTATTAAAAACCATTTGTCTCCATTCACTCCTATCAAACACGCTCACGCATGCCTGCTGGAAGTCCAAGCCCCTCGCACACAAAACCTCCTTTACCCCCTCCCTCCAACCTTTCCTAGGCCGACCCCTACCCCGCCTTCCTTCCACTACAGACTGATACACTCTTGAAGTTATTCTGTTTCGCTCCATTCTCTCCACATGTCCGAACCACCTCAACAACCCTTCCTCAGCCCTCTGGACAACAGTTTTGGTAATCCCGCACCTCCTCCTAACTTCCAAACTTCGAATTCTCTGTATTATATTCACACCACACATTGCTCTCAAACATGACATCTCCACTGCCTCCAGCCTTCTCCTCGCTGCAACATTCATCACCCATGCTTCACACCCATATAAGAGCGTTGGTAAAACTATACTCTCATACATTCCCCTCTTTGCCTCCAAGGACAAAGTTCTTTGTCTCCAGAGACTCCTAAGTGCACCACTCACCCTTTTCCCCTCATCAATTCTATGATTCACCTCATCTTTCATAGACCCATTCGCTGACACGTCCACTCCCAAATATCTGAATACATTCACCTCCTCCATACTCTCTCCCTCCAATCGGATATCCAATCTTTTATCACCTAATCTTTTTGTTATCCTCATAACCTTACTCTTTCCTGTATTCACTTTCAATCTTCTTCTTTTGCACACACTACCAAATTCATCCACCAATCTCTGCAACTTCTCTTCAGAATCTCCCAAGAGCACAGTGTCATCAGCAAAGAGCAACTGTGACAACTCCCACTTTATGTGTGATTCTTTATCTTTTAACTCCACGCCTCTTGCCAAGACCCTCGCATTTACTTCTCTTACAACCCCATCTATAAATATATTAAACAACCAAGGTGACATCACACATCCTTGTCTAAGGCCTACTTTTACTGGGAAATAATTTCCCTCTTTCCTACATACTCTAACTTGAGCCTCACTATCCTCGTAAAAACTCTTCACTGCTTTCAGTAACCTACCTCCTACACCATACACCTGCAACATCTGCCACATTGCCTCCCTATCCACCCTGTCATACGCCTTTTCCAAATCCATAAATGCCACAAAGACCTCTTTAGCCTTATCTAAATACTGTTCACTAATATGTTTCACTGTAAACACCTGGTCCACACACCCCCTACCTTTCCTAAAGCCTCCTTGTTCATCTGCTATCCTATTCTCCGTCTTACTCTTAATTCTTTCAATAATAACTCTACCACACACTTTGCCAGGTATACTCAACAGACTTATCCCCCTATAATTTTTGCACTCTCATTTATCCCCTTTGCCTTTATACAAAGGAACTATGCATGCTCTCTGCCAATCCCTAGGTACCTTACCCTCTTCCATACATTTATTAAATAATTGCACCAACCACTCCAAAACTATATCCCCACCTGCTTTTAACATTTCTATCTTTATCCCATCAATCCCGGCTGCCTTACCCCCTTTCATTTTACCTACTGCCTCACGAACTTCCCCCACACTCACAACTGGCTCTTCCTCACTCCTACAAGATGTTGTTCCTCCTTGCCCTATACACGAAATCATAGCTTCCCTATCTTCATCAACATTTAACAATTCCTCAATATACACATATATATATATATATATATATATATATATATATATATATATATATATATATATATATATATATATATATATATATATATATATATATATATATATATATATATATATATATATATATATATATATATATATATATAATATATATATATACACATATATATATATATATATATATATATATATATATATATATATATATATATATATATATATATATATATATATAATATATATATATACACACACATATATATATATATATATATATATATATATATATATATATATATATATATATATATATATATATATATATATATATATAAAATATATATATATATATATATATATATATATATATATATATATATATATATATATATATATATATATATATATATATATATATATACATATTTATATATATATATATATATATATAAATTATATATATATTAAAGTAAGAAATATAAATTATTCTAATGTCTTGTTGATATTTTGAGCCCTATTGTTGGCAAAATTTCTAACTTTAATGTTAAAAACAACATAGGCTTGGTTGATAAATTAAGCTCCTTGACTGACTTAAATGATTTTAACATGGTTAGTTTTGATGTTACTTCCTTGTTTACGAAAGTTCCTGTTGATGATTTATTAAGTTTATTATCTGAAGAACTCGTTAACTATGATTTACCATTGCCAGTTCCTACTATCATTAAACTTATTAAACTTTGCATTGTTGATGCAAAATTTGTATTTAATGATAAGTTTTACACTCAGAAGTTTGGTATGGCAATGGGAAATCCTCTTTCACCTGTTCTTAGTAACCTATACATGGATTTTTTTGAAACAAGGTTGCCTAACACAATCCTCCCTAATAGAGCTAAATGGTTCAGATATGTTGATGATATGCACTGGAAGAAAACCAGAATGCAGATGTAATATACACAGTCTTTGCAAAAGCATTTGACAAATGCGATCATGGCGTAATAGCCCATAAAATACGTGCTAAAGGAATAACTGGGAAAGTGGGGAGATGGATCTTCAACTTCCTAACAAATCGAACACAAAGAGTAGTGGTCAACAGAGTTAAATCGGAGGCTGCCATAGTGAAGAGCTCTGTTCCACAAGGCACAGTACTCGCCCCCATCTTATTCCTTATCCTCATATCAGACATAAACAGAGATATACACCACAGCACCGTATCATCCTTTGCGGATGATACTAGGATCTGCATGAGGCTGTCAGCTGCTGAGGACGCGGTTAACCTCCAGGAAGATATAAACAAAGTTTTCCAGTGGGCAACGGTAAACAATATGATGTTCAATGAGGACAAATTCCAACTACTCCGTTATGGAAAACTGGAGGAGATAATAACTAGAACAGAGTATACTACTGACTCCGGCCATACAATAGAGCGGAAAAATAATGTAAGGGACCTGGGAGTAGTAATGTCTGAGGATCTCACTTTCAAGGATCACAACAGTGCCACGATCGCACGTGCAAAGAAAATGATAGGATGGATAATGAGAACTTTCAAAACGAGAGATGCCAAGCCCATGATGATCCTTTTCAAATCACTTGTTCTCTCTAGGCTGGAATACTGCTGTACATTAACATCTCCATACAAAGCAGGTGAAATCGCAGATCTAGAGAGTGTACAGAGATCCTTTACTGCACGTATAAGTTCTGTCAAGCACCTTAACTACTGGGAACGCTTGGAAGCACTTGACTTGTACTCGTTGGAACGCAGGAGGGAGAGATATATCATAATCTACACTTGGAAAATCTTGGAAGGAATGGTTCCAAATCTGCACACAGAAATCACTCCCTACGAAAGTAAAAGACTGGGCAGGGGATGCAAAATGCCGCCAATAAAAAGTAGGGGCGCCATTGGTACACTAAGAGAAAACACCATAAGTGTCCGGGGCCCAAAACTGTTCAACAGCCTCCCATCAAGCATTAGGGGAATTGCCAATAAACCCCTGGCTGCCTTCAAGAGAGAGCTGGACAGATACCTAAAGTCGATGCCGGATCAGCCGGGCTGTGGCTCGTACGTCGGACTGCGTGCGGCCAGCAGTAACAGCCTAGTTGATCAGGCCCTGATCCATCGGGAGGCCTGGTCGTGGACCGGGCCGCGGGGGCGTTGATCCCCGGAATAACCACCAGGTAACCTCCAGGTATATTTTGTGTCTTATGCCCAAAAATGTAGATATACACCATTTCCTTGGAAAATTAAATAGCTTAGCCCATTCTATAAATTTTACTGTTGAGTTTGAAGAAAATAACTCATTGCCTTTTCTAGATGTTTTAATTATTAAGGGTAATAATGAATTCAAATTTAAAATTTACAGAAAACCTACAAATTACTGTTCCTATGTCCACTATTATTCCTCGCATCAAGATAGAGTCAAACTGTCTGTTTTCTCATCAATGTTTTTGAGAGCTTTACGAATTTGTAGTCCTGAGTTCATAGATGAGGAAATATCCAAAATTTATGAAATAGGTAATGATTTAAAATACCCAAGAAATGTAATTGATAAATCTTTTAAAGTTGCTAGAAATACTTTTTACAATCCAAAAAGGGACAACCAGCCTTATTCAACTAAAAATATGTTGGTTCTCCCTTACCATGAAAACTTGGTTGATATGCCTTCTCTTCTTAAGACTTTTAATATTAAAGTTGTATTCAAAAATTTTGATACAGTAAAAAAACTTTTGCTAAAGAATTCCTCCCAAAATGCTGATGGATATGTCTATAAGATTACTTGTAAAATCTGCGATAAAGTTTATTACGGTCAAACTGGTAAAAATCTCGAACTAAGATTAAAACAACATAAATATAGCATTAGAACTGGACAAGATTCCAATGCTCTATTTATTCATGTAAGAGACTTTAACCATCCAATTGGTTTTCAAAAAGTTGAGAAAGTAGTATCAAGCAAGTCCATGGTCGACAGGAATATAATTTAATCTTGTTTCATAAAAAGCAGTTTTGAAAATAATATGAATATTTCCTTTGGTTTATATAAATTAGATCCATTTATAATAATAGAATTTGGGAAGAATTTAATAATACACTGGACAAATAATAATTTTTAAATTTTCTTGGGTAGAATAGTTTGTTGGTGAGTTGTGCAAAGGACCTGTCCAGTTGGGCCGGTGCGCGTCAGGTGTTTAACCGTTGTGGGATCTGATAGTGAGGTGTTGGCCAGACCCCTTATATAGCTTGCTTGGATGCTTTCTTAGTTCCTTGATAATGTGAGTAGTCACGAAAGCGCTTGGAATTTCTCTATTCTTTCAGAGTGGTTGTTTTGCATATTCTGAAATCACCTGTTTACTGTGATCTTATTGCATATATTTATATATATATATATATATATATATATATATATATATATATATATATATTTATATATATATATTTATATTTATATATATATATATATATATATATATATATATATATATATATATATATATATATATATATATATATATATATATATATATATATATATATATATATATATATATATATATATATATATATATATATATATATATAGGTTTACACTACAAGTTTATACAGTATACGATTGAACAATCATTTAAGGAGAATCGAGCTAATGGAGAATTAGGTCGCAATAGTTGTAAATATATGAAATTCTTGGTGTGTGGATCAGGATCACTACTATTGAAGTAAATGAAATATTCGAGGATTATTAGTATAATCATTGGGAAGTTTTAACCCGTAGGATTATACAGCGTCTGTGGGGGGATGGAAGAAATTCAGGCTTAATCCAGGGAAATGGAGGACAGATCCATTTTCCTAGATCAAGAATAAGGATGATGGGGACGGGGAAAATAGGAATAATGGAAGATAATAAATGGTGTTATAAACATGGATGTGGGTGTAAGAAAAAATACTCTCGATTTGAGGAAGTAGAGTTGGATGGTCTTGTCCCAAGGAATTGGAGCAGGATGTAAAAGAGGATCTCTCGGTCCAAGGAAATGGAGTTGGGTTGTCTTGTGCCTAGGCTGTAGGAGAGAGTCTCTCGATCCAAGGCAGTAGAATTGGTTGATCTTAGGTGGTAATGAGATGATCTGAATGACACTATCAAATATGAGTGAGTTTAAGGGGAGCCTGACACCTGGGGTGATGCAGGTGTCAGACGTCACACTTACACCTGGGGTGATGCAGGTGTCAGGTGTCACACTGACACCTGGGGTGATGCAGGTGTCAGGTGTCACACTGACGCCTGGGGTGATGCAGGTGTCAGGTATCACACTGACACCTGGGGTGATGCAGGTGTCAGGTATCACACTGACACCTGGGGTGATGCAGGTGTCAGACGTCACACTTACACCTGGGGTGATGCAGGTGTCAGGTGTCACACTGACACCTGGGGTGATGCAGGTGTCAGGTGTCACACTGACACCTGGGGTGATGCAGGTGTCAGGTGTCACACTGACACCTGGGGTGATGCAGGTGTCAGGTGTCACACTGACACCTGGGGTGATGCAGGTGTCAGGTATCACACTGACACCTGGGGTGATGCAGGTGTCAGGTGTCACACTGACACCTGGGGTGATGCAGGTGTCAGGTGTCACACTGACACCTGGGGTGATGCAGGTGTCAGGTGTCACACTGACACCTGGGGTGAAAATATAGGATTCCACTTAAGTGGTTATGAAAGACTCTTATAACACCATGCTGTGGTCACTGGTAACTTACCATGGTGTGGTTACCAGTAACTTACCATGGTGTGGTTATCAGTAACTTACCATGGTGTGGTTATCAGTAACTTACCATGGTGTTGTTACCAGTAACTTACCATGGTGTTGTTACCAGTAACTTACCATGGTGTGGTTACCAGTAACTTACCATGGTGTGGTTACCAGTAACTTACCATGGTGTGGTTATCAGTAACTTACCATGGTGTTGTTACCAGTAACTTACCATGGTGTTGTTACCAGTAACTTACCATGGTGTGGTTACCAGTAACTTACCATGGTGTGGTTACCAGTAACTTACCATGCTGTGGTTACCAGTAACTTACCATGGTGTGGTTACCAGTAAGTTACTATGGTGTGGTTACCAGTAACTTACCATGGTGTGGTTACCAGTAACTTATCATGGTGTGGTTACCAGTAACTTACCATGGAGTGGTTACCAGTAACTTTCCATGGTGTGGTTACCAGTAACTTACCATGGTGTGGTTACCAGTAACTTACCATGGTGTGGTTACCAGTAACTTACCATGGTGTGGTTACCAGTAACTTACCATGGTGTGGTTACCAGTAACTTACCATGGTGTGGTTACCAGTAACTTACCACGGTGTGGTTACCAGTAACTTACCATGGTGTGGTTACCAGTAACTTACCATGGAGTGGTTACCAGTAACTTACCATGGTGTGGTTACCGGTAACTTACCATGGTGTGGTTACCAGTAACTTACCATGGTGTGGTTACCAGTAACTTACCATGGTGTGGTTGCCAGTAACTTACCATGGTGAGGCTACCAGAAACTTACCATGGTGTGGTTACCAGTAACTTACCATGGTGTGGTTACCAGTAACTTACCATGGTGTGGTTGCCAGTAACTTACCATGGTGTGATTACCAGTAACTTACCATGGTGTGGTTACCAGTAATTTACCATGGTGTGGTTACCAGTAACTTACCATGGTGTGGTTACCAGTAACTTACCATTGTGTGGTTACCAGTAACTTACCATGGTGTGGTTACCAGTAACTTACCATGGTGTGGTTACCAGTAACTTACCATGGTGTGGTTACCAGTAACTTACCATGGTGTGGTTACCAGTAACTTTCCATGGTGTGGTTACCAGTAACTTTCCATGGTGAGGTTACCAGTAACTTACCATGGTGTGGTTACCAGTAACTTACCATGGTGTGGTTACCAGTAACTTACCATATTGTGGTTACCAGTAACTTACCATGGTGTGGTTACCAGTAACTTACCATGGTGTGGTTACCAGTAACTTACCATGGTGTGGTTACCAGTAACTTACCATGGTGTGGTTACCAGTAACTTACCATTGTGTGGTTACCAGTAACTTACCATGGTGTGGTTACCAGTAACTTACCATGGTGTGGTTACCAGTAACTTTCCATGGTGTGGTTACCAGTAACTTTCCATGGTGAGGTTACCAGTAACTTACCATGGTGTGGTTACCAGTAACTTACCATGGTGAGGTTACCAGTAACTTACCATGGTGAGGTTACCAGTAACTTACCATGGTGTGATTACCAGTAACTTACCATGGTGAGGTTACCAGTAACTTACCATGGTGTGGTTACCAGTAACTTACCATGGTGTGGTTACCAGTAACTTACCATGGTGTGGTTACCGGTAACTTACCATGGTGTGGTTACCAGTAACTTACCATGGTGTGGTTACCAGTAACTTACCATGGTGTGGTTACCAGTAACTTACCATGGTGTGGTTACCAGTAACTTACCATGGTGTGGTTACCAGTAACTTACCATGGTGTGGTTACCAGTAACTTACTATGGTGAGGTTACCAGTAACTTACCATGGTGAGGTTACCAGTAACTTACCATGGTGTGGTTACCAGTAACTTACCATGGTGAGGTTACCAGTAACTTACCATGGTGTGGTTACCAGTAACTTACCATGGTGTGGTTACCAGTAACTTACCATGGTGTGGTTACCGGTAACTTACCATGGTGTGGTTACCAGTAACTTACCATGGTGTGGTTACCAGTAACTTACCATGGTGTGGTTACCAGTAACTTACCATGGTGTGGTTACCAGTAACTTACCATGGTGTGGTTACCAGTAACTTACCATGGTGTGGTTACCAGTAACTTACCATGGTGAGGTTACCAGTAACTTACCATGGTGAGGTTACCAGTAACTTACCATGGTGTGGTTACCAGTAACTTACCATGGTGTGGTTACCAGTAACTTACCATGGTGTGGTTACCAGTAACTTACCATGGTGAGGTTACCAGTAACATACCATGGTGAGGTTACCAGTAACTTACCATGGTGTGGTTGCCAGTAACTTACCATGGTGAGGTTACCAGTAACTTACCATGGTGAGGTTACCAGTAACTTACCATGGTGTGGTTACCATTAACTTACCATGGTGAGGTTACCAGTAACTTACCATGGTGTGGTTACCAGTAACTTACCATGGTGTGGTTACCAGTAACTTATCATGGTGAGGTTACCAGTAACTTACCATGATGAGGTTACCAGTACCATGCTGTGGTTACCAGTAACTTACCATGGTGTGTAACTTACCATGGTGTGGTTACCAGTTACCATGGTGTGGTTACCAGTAACTTAACTTACCATGGTGAGGTTACCAGTAACTTACCATGGTGTGGTTACCAGTAACTTACCATGGTGTGGTTACCAGTAAATTACCATGGTGTGGGTACCAGTAACTTACCAGTAACTTACCATGGTGAGGTTTCCAGTAACTTACCATGGTGTGGTTACCAGAAACTTACCATGGTGTGGTTACCAGTAACCATGGTGAGGTTACCAGTAACTTACCATGGTGTGGTTACCAGTAACTTACCATGGTGTGGTTACCAGTAACTTACCATGGTGTGGTTACCAGTAACTTACCATGGTGTGGTTACCAGTAACTTACCATGGTGTGGTTACCAGTAACTTACCATGGTGTGGTTACCAGTAACTTACCATGGTGTGGTTACCAGTAACTTACCATGGTGTGGTTACCAGTAACTTACCATGGTGTGGTTACCAGTAACTTACCATGGTGTGGTTACCAGTAACTTACCATGGTGAGGTTACCAGTAACTTACCATGGTGTGGTTACCAGTAACTTACCATGGTGTGGTTACCAGTAACTTACCATGGTGTGGTTACCAGTAACTTACCATGGTGTGGTTACCAGTAACTTACCATGGTGAGGTTACCAGTAACTTACCATGGTGTGGTTACCAGTAACTTACCATGGTGTGGTTACCAGTAACTTACCATGGTGAGGTTACCAGTAACTTACCATGGTGAGGTTACCAGTAACTTACCATGGTGAGGTTACCAGTAACTTACCAGGGTGTGGTTACCAGTAACTTACCATGGTGTTGTTACCAGTAATTTACCATGTTGCGGTTACCAGTAACTTACCATGGTGTGGTTACCAGTAACTTACCATGGTGTGGTTACCAGCAACTTACCATGGTGTGGTTACCAGTAACTTACCATGGTGTGGTTACCAGTAACTTACCATGGTGTGGTTACCAGTAACTTACCATGGTGTGGTTACCAGTAACTTACCATGGTGTGGTTACCAGTAACTTACCATGGTGTGGTTACCAGTAACTTACCATGGTGTGGTTACCAGTAACTTACCATGGAGTGGTGATATGCACCTTAAGATCTTATATAAAAGGTCTTATATTTTTTATTATGAAATTGGACAATAAAATCCACTAACTTTCCTCAAATGATATAAGGATGGGTACTGTTGGAAGCATTGAAGTCACTCATGGATAAAATATTCTCCATGAATAAATTTAATATGGAAGAATCTTTACTTTAATATTCCATTGTAGTGGTTACCACCCTATTCTTCATATAAAGGTTTGCCATACAGTGGAATCCTATACTGAAGCCCTCTGGCAGATGGCGGCCACTCAGGGCTGTAGTATATTGAAGTCCTCTGGGAAACATTCCTCACTTGGGAAAATGTTCTGTTCCTTGCTCTGCCGGTTTCTCACTCAGGAAAAACGCCCTTTTCCTCGCTCTGTTAGTTCGCCCCTCAGAAAACCCCCTATTTTTTTCTCTACCTGGTTACCTACTACTAACATATGTTTGTTGGCTTACCGTAAACATTAAATTTAATTGTTTCACCAATTCTATGGACATGTTTAATTCGGAATGAAATGACTTTTTACTTCACTTTCTTTAGTGGCTTTCAAGAAAGTGACCATTTAATTTAGCTTGAGTAAAAGGTCATCGTGACTCTGTTCATGGCAGGTATCCATGAATTGTATCACTGTCGACCAATTCACCATATAGAAGAATTAATAATTTTTTTATGGTCTTTGTAATGAGATTGGCATGTAGAATAGTCTGCGCCCTGCATCTGCGGTCGTGAATGGGACGTGGTGATGACAAACTTTCCGTACTCCTTGAAATAAACGGTGCCATCGCCCAGTGTTTTGCAAACGATGAAACAAAGGAAGGGGAGTTTGCCCTCACTTTCAAGCGTCAGAGTGAACCTAATGGAGGGCTTGAGAGTGCTGATCTTATTGGTAATGGCATGGATATCAAGGGGTTCAGGGTAAATCACCAAAATGTAGTTTTTGGAGAGATATTACAAGTCTTTAGCCTTAACATTTTACACGTTGGCAGGTACAACATGAAGGGGGATGCCTATACTCATGCCAAAACCTTGTTTATAGACATTGCCCTTGTACCTTATTACAACCCAGGAGTCCCAAAGGCCTGTTATCCTGGGTGTAAAGGGAGCAAAATAAACACAGCAGAAAAAAAAATTGAATTATATTATCCTTCACCAATTTAGAACAGATGTACACTACATTCACTATGTACAACAATAGGTATTAGTGCACTCCACGGTAAGCAAGGCAGAATAGAAGCCACTAGAGAGAAGACAGTGCTTCAACCAGCTCTAGAATGGAAATGACAAGGGCAGACAGGTGTGTTGTACCCACAACACCTATGCGATTGCCAAAGCCAACTTCTCATTGGCTGGAACCTGGGTACTGATTGAACGGCGGGGCCCCATCATCAATCCTTAGTACCTGGTTCGTTGGTTGGGGGAGACAGCCTTTCAGTGAGGGTGTGTACATGCGCCGAATAAAGTTTACGTACTCTTTGTATGCCACATACCTAAAGAAGATAAGGTTACCACAAAAAATCGACGAGTTCCATAAAGTCTCGGAGAGCAAGCCTTTGGCCATTGTACTATTATATCTATACCGGTGTTACTGGGAACGTTGAAAGAAGCCACGTAATAGTTGTTGTTTTTAATACTGGAAAATGTTTAGTTCCCCAGAGTCGTGAGACACTTTTAGCGAGGTAGAGGACACTGTGCGGGACACAGGGCTGAAAGTAGTGACGGGTTTGTGGGTCTTCGGAAGACCGTAGAGTCTGACAGGTGTATGTAACTAATATCTCATCACTCGCAGTCAAGATGAAAGAATTTCCAGGATAGACATCACTTATGATCCTTTGTGGTGCAAGTGATAGGGCATTGGACTGACAGCCGCCCAGGTCAAGGGTTCAGATCTTAGGACACCTCTTGAATTATTACATAAAATTAATTTTCAGTACACAGTTATCAGTGTATAATTTATAAGTTACTGTATACACTTATAATGTATATGTATCTCACCAGGTACACCTTCGTTCGACCTCCTGACACAGTCTGGGGAGTTAGACTTAATAATGGGTCATGGACCGGCATGATGGGCATGGTGGTGAGAGAGGTCAGTGATGTAAGGCATTTTCTGAAAAAAAATACATCATCATAAAACGAAAAAAAATATTTAGGTAATTTTCCCTCTACGTCGCTTGACTGCATTACAATTTCATTTTATAATGGTGTACAGTATCAACACATTGATATGTATGATAAACCTGCAACACGTTGATATGTATGATACACCTGCAACACATCGATATGTATGATAAACCTGCAACACGTTGATATGTATGATAAACCTGCAACACGTTGATATGTATGATAAACCTGCAACACGTTGATATATATGATATATCTGCAACACGTTGATATGTATGATAAACCTGTAACACGTTGATATGTATGATACACATGCAATACTACGAATCTTCATATAAAGATAAATTACACTTCAGGAGACATCAACGTTGGTGGAAGACAAAGCAGATGAACTTGAGAGGTAGTCTGATGTGAACAGTCCATCAACCAAGGCTCAAGATGATCACATCGTCTACCTCGTCGTCCACCAACGCTGATGTTTCCAGGAGTGTGAGCCATCTCTGTAATCGACAGACGAAGCATGCAGCCCAGGTGAAAAGTTTCGTCTATAATGATTGTGTTGCACATGTACCTAGATTACAATATGTCTTTTGAGATACGAAGGTCATGGTTAGATAAATGATACAAATAGCAAATAGTTAATAAGTGGTTATTTTGTACTGACGAGACATTTCTCGTGCATAGGCCTTTTTCTAACTTAAATAAAGAGACGACTTTAATACAGTTGGAGACTGTGTTTAGTTACTTACTCTAGATGGATCAGTGATTAAAATACTTAAATATCAATTAATTTGTGTCACCTATATTAATTAAGAAGTTAATATTTGAATTTTAAGAGAGTTGTTCCATGTATTGAATATTATAAACTAGCTGTGCTGATATTTTCTTCAAGTATGTTATTTAAATGACTGTAATATACGAACTGTATTGGTAATGTCATAACACCTCCTTAGTTTCCCTACAGGAAGTGAGTATCGGTGCTGGACCTTTCATGATCGATAGATGGCGAGCCGAGGCGGTGGACTACACTGTACCAATGGTGTTAGACTACTGGAGGATCCTGGGGGTCCGAGGTCTTCCAGAGGTGGACCCCTGGGGCTTCCTGTTTAACCTGGCACCGCTGGTGTGGGCAGCCATTTTACGGGCCCTGGTGGTGCTTGCTTCAACTGCGTTCCTCGTGTCAACCTACTGTACTTACAAGAGTGATGACCACGGCTACTGGCTTCACGTCACATTCGGATATATTCGCATACTATTACAGCAAGGCAAGATTTTTTCTCACCTGATGAAGCATGGAAATTTGAAACGCCTAGAGCTAGTATTTCCATCCCTATATGGTTCATTTCCATATATACATCATTATATATATATATTTATATATATATATATATATATATATATATATATATATATATATATATATATAATATATATATATATATATATATATATATATATATATATATATATATATATATATATATATATATATATATATATATATATATATATATATATATATATATATATATATATATATATATATATATATATATATATATATATATATATATATATATATATATATATATATATATATATATATATATATATATATATATATATATATATTTATATCTTAGGTAGTAGGTTGGTAGACAACAACCGCTCGGGGAGGTACTACCGTTCTGCCAAGTGAGTGTAAAACGAAAGCCTGTAATTGTTTCCATTATGGTAGGATAGCTGGTGTCTTTTTTCTGTCTCATAAACATGCAAGATTTCAGGTACGTCTTGTTACTTCTACTTACGCTTAGGTCACACTACACATTCATATACAAGCATATATATACACACACCCCTCTGGGGTTTCTTCTATTTTTTTACTAGTTTTTTTCTTATTTCCTCTTATTTCCATGTGGAAGTGGAACAGAATTCTTCCTCCGTGTGCCATGCGTGTCGTAAGAGTCGACTAAAATGCCGGAAGCCCGGTGATAGTAACCGTTTCTCCTGCATACATTATTATTTTATTAACACACTGGCCGATTCCCACCAAGGCAGGGTGACCCGAAAAAGAAAAACTTTCACCATCATTCACTCCATCACTGTCTTGCCAGAAGGGTGCTTTACACTACAGTATTTAAATTGCAACATTAACACCCCTCCTTCAGAATGCAGGCACTGTACTTCCCATCTCCAGGACTCAAGTCCGGCCTGCCGGTTTCCCTGAATCCATTCATAAATGTTACTTTGCTCACACTCCAACAGCACGTCAAGTATTAAAAACCATTTGTCTCCATTCACTCCTATCAAACACGCTCACGCATGCCCGCTGGAAGTCCAAGCCCCTCGCACACAAAACCTCCTATACCCCCTTCCTCCAACATTTCCTAGGCCGACCCCTACCCAGCCTTCCTTCCACTACAGACTGATACACTCTTGAAGTCATTCTGTTTCACTCCATTCTCTCTACATGTCCGAACCACCTCAGCACCCCTTCCTCAGCCCTCTGGACAACAGTTTTGGTAATCCCGCACCTCCTCCTAACTTCCAAACTACGAATTCTCTGCATTATATTCACACCACACATTGCCCTCAGACATGATATCTCCACTGCCTCCAGCCTTCTCCTCGCTGCAACATTCATCACCCATGCTTCACACCCATATAAGAGCGTTGGTAAAACTATACTCTCTTACATTCCCCTCTTTGCCTCCAAGGACAAAGTTCTTTGTCTCCACAGACTCCTAAGTGCACCGCTCACCCTTTTTCCCCTCGTCAATTCTATGATTCACCTCATCTTTCATAGACCCATCCGCTGACACGTCCACTCCCAAATATCTGAATACATTCACCTCCATACTCTCTCCCTCCAGTCTGATATCCAATCTTTCATCACCTAATCTAATTGTTTTGTTATCCTCATAACCTTACTCTTTCCTGTATTCACTTTTAATTTTCTTCTTTTGCACACCCTACCAAATTCATCCACCAACCTCTGCAACTTCTCTTCAGAATCTCCCAAGAGCACAGTGTCATCAGCAAAGAGCAGCTGTGACAACTCCCACTTTATGTGTGATTCTTTATCTTTTAACTCCACGCCTCTTGCCAAGAACCTCGCATTTACTTCTCTTACAACCTCATCTATAAATATATTAAACAACCACGGTGACATCGCACATCCTTGTCTAAGGCCTACTTTTACTGGGAAATAATCTCCCTCTTTCTTACATACTCTAACTTGAGCCTCACTATCCTCGTGAAAACACTGCTTTCAGTAACCTACCTCCTACACCATACACCTGCAACATCTGCTACATTGCCCCCTATCCACCCTGTCATATGCCTTTTCCAAATCCATAAATGCCACAAAAACCTCTTTAGCCTTATCTAAATACTTATATGTTTCACTGTAAACACCTGGTTCACACACCCCCTACCTTTCCTAAAGCCTCCTTGTTCATCTGCTATCCTATTCTCCATCTTACTCTTAATTCTTTCAATAAAAACTCTACCATACACTTTACCAGATATACTCAACAGACTTATCCCCCTATAATTTTTGCACTCTTTTGTCCCCTTTGCCTTTATACAAAGGAACTATGCATGCTCTCTGCCAATCCCTAGGTACCTTACCCTCTTCCATACATTTATTAAATAATTGCACCAACCACTCCAAAACTATATCCCCACCTGCTTTTAACATTTCTATCTTTATCCCATCAATCCCGGCTGCTTTACCCCCTTTCATTTTACCTACTGCCTCACGAACTTCCCCCACGCTCACAACTGGCTCTTCCTCACTCCTACAAGATGTTATTCCTCCTTGCCCTATACACGAAATCACAGCTTCCCTATCTTCATCAATATTTAACAATTTCTCAAAATATTCCCTCCATCTTCCCAATATCTCTAACTCTCCATTTAATAACTCTCCTTTCCTATTTTTAACTGACAAATCCATTTGTTCTCTAGGCTTCCTTAACTTGTTAATCTCATTCCAAAACTTTTTCTTATTTTCAACAAAATTTGTTGATAACATCTCACCCACTCTCTCATTTGCTCTCTTTTTACATTGCTTCACCACTCTCTTAACCTCTCTCTTTTTCTCCATATACTCTTCCCTCCTTGCATCACTTCTACTTTGTAAAAACTTCTAATATGCTAACTTTTTCTCCCTTACTACTCTCTTTACTTCATCATTCCTCCAATCGATCCTCTTCCCTCCCGCACCCACTTTCCTGTAACCACAAACTTCTGCTGAACACTCTAACACTACATTTTTAAGCCTACCCCATACCTCTTCGACCCCATTGCCTATGCTCTCATTAGTCCATCTATCCTCCAATAGCTGTTTATATCTTACCCTAACTGCCTCCTCTTTTAGTTTATAAACCTTCACCTCTCTCTTCCCTGATGCTTCTATTCTCCTTGTATCCCATCTACCTTTTACTCTCATTGTAGCTACAACTAAAAAGTGATCTGTTATATCTGTGGCCCCTCTATAAACATGTACATCCTGAAGTCTACTCAACAGTCTTTTATCTACCAATACATAATCCAACAAACTACTGTCATTTCGCCCTACTTCATATCTTGTATACTTATTTATCCTCTTTTTCTTAAAATATGTATTACCTATAACTAAACCCCTTTCTATACAAAGTTCAATCAAAGGGCTCCCATTATCATTTACACCTGGCACCCCAAACTTACCTACCACACCCTGTCTAAAAGTTTCTCCTACTTTAGCATTCAGGTCCCCTACCACAATTACTCTCTCACTTGGTTCAAAGGCTCCTATACATTCACTTAACATCTCCCAAAATCTCTGTCTCTCCTCTACATTCCTTTCTTCTCCAGGTGCATACACGCTTATTATGACCCACTTTTCGCATCCAACCTTTACTTTAATCCACCTACATTACTAAAGTTAAAAAGAGAAACTTTTGTTTTTCTCTTTGGGTCACCCTGCCTAGGTGGAAAACGGCTGATTTGTTGAAATTATATATATATATATATATATATATATATATATATATATATATATATATATATATATATATATATATATATATATATATATATATATATATATATATATATATATATATATATATATATATATATATATATGTATGCTTAACAATTCGCAGACAGGCGAAATTATTTACAAACATTGTCTCTCCGTCCACGGCAGGACTCGAACCTGCTAACTTCGTATCAGAGTCAACAGTACTTTACCACGAAGCCAGAACCCAATAAGTATGGGCGCCTAGCCGAAGCTAGACGATGTTTCCCATACCCCCGGGCACCAAGCTCGTTTTCAAAGTTAATTCATCAAATCCTGTCACATGCAATGGAGAACGAGAGAGATTTGAAATGCTTAACAATTCGCAAACAGGCGAAATTATTTACAAATTATTTACTTGTATATACATGTGGTGTGTGTACTCACCTAATTGTACTCACCTAATTGTGGTTGCAGGGGTCGATACACAGCTCCTGGCCCCGCCTCTTCACTGATCGCTACTAGGTCCTCTCTCTCTCTCTGCTTCCAGAGCTTTGTCATACGTCGTCTTAAAGCTATTTATGGTTTCTGCTTCCACTACATCACTTGTTAGGCTATTCCACTTCCTGACGACTCTGACTGAAGAAATACATGTACTTCCTAACATCCCTCTGAGTCGTCTGAGTCTTCAGCTTCCAATTGTGACCCCTTGTTTCTGTGTCTCCTCTCTGGAACAACCTGTCTCTGTCTACCTTATTTATTCCATGCAGTATTTTGTATGTCGTTATCATGTCTCCCCTGACTCGCCTGTCCTCCAATGTCATCAGTCCGATTTCCCTTTCTTCGTAGGACATACCCCCGAGCTCCGGAACTAGCCTTGTTGCAAACCTTTGCACGTTCTCTAATTTCTTGACGTGTTTGACCAGGTGTGGGTTCCAAACTGGAGCTGCATACTCCAGTATGGGTCTGATATACACTGTGTACAGTGTGTGTGTGTATGTGTGTGTGTATGTTTGTGTGTGTGTGTGTGTGTGTGTGTGTGTGTGTGTGTGTGTGTGTGTGTGTGTGTGTGTGTGTGTGTGTGTGTGTGTGTGTTTGCGTTTGTGTGTTTGTGTGTGATACAAATATCTCGAACAAGCGATGCAAGGACAGTCCCTGTGACCGTATTTGCTGGACATCCTCCTCTTTTCTACATAATTTCAAGCTCCTCCTGATGATGTGTTAATTGCAACAAGAAAGGTCTATAGCTATCATTCAACACTCCCCGATGTTGTTTTGCATATTTATGGTAGTTTTTCACCTTGTTAAACTATCTTATACTTTATTTCCAATGATGTCATTTTGTCACATGATATTACCCCTCATTTTCTTGCTTGATATATATTAACTGTTCTGTTCTGGTATGCACGTTGAGGCTTAATAAAGCT
Organism: Cherax quadricarinatus; assembly: GCF_038502225.1. Lineage (NCBI taxonomy): Eukaryota > Metazoa > Arthropoda > Malacostraca > Decapoda > Parastacidae > Cherax > Cherax quadricarinatus. The sequence goes on from NC_091317.1 coordinate 36,535,204, forward strand.
CCCGGCGGATGAAACAGCCTATATCGATTGTCAACAGAAACATTCCACCCATGGTTTCATATTGTTGCACAGTGCAACTCCATGAAGATTTTCTGTGTGCGTTATGTGGTCCTCCTCTATGCATACAGCTACTGGAACAGACACATCTTCTTAACTGATTGTCTCAAAGAAGCGGTGCCTCTTAAGTTCACTCTTATTTAACTTTAATCCAGCAAGCATTCCCTGTGTCTGGATATTCACGCCTACATCACTGAATGCACAGAAGGGATTTCACACTCCTTCAGGGAAGCCTTCATGGAAGCCAGGAAAATAACGACTACACTTAATACCAGCATGTATAATTCTGAACACATCTTAAGCTGAATAACTATTTTCAACCTCCAGTACAAGACTGACATGAAAGCTGAACTCCTTTGGCAGTAACTTTATTAGATGAAGAGATAGAGGAAGAACTTCCAGCATCAGTAGTTTGTCTAAAGGCACCCAATCCCAAAATGAACTTGAAACATTCATTTGAAGCTCAAAATTATCCACAATCATACTTAAATCCAACTACCAACTAGATGTAATCACTAAGAACCACAGTTTTAATGACAACATTTTCTGTAAAGCTTTACGCAAGGTACCCTCATCGCAGAGCTGTGTAGTAGTTCTTAGCTGCTCCCTAAGGACCAGCAGAAGACAACAGCATAATCATTACTGCCGTAGATAAAGGAGGCGTGGTTATCTTAAACCAGACCGACTACAACGCCAAGGTTAGAGTTGCTCAGTGACCGCACATGTGAAATCATCACCACCCCAACGTGGAACTCTCTCACGGCATCAAACAAGTCTTAAAACTAACTGAATGCAGGACGAAATTTCCTTACCTAGTACCTGGCAATCGAAAAGCAGCAGAGTAGTAAATACTACAAGACAAAAAACAACACTGAAGTACAGACTACAAGACAAAAACACCAGGAGAGTACAGAGTCCAAGAACAAAACAGCAGGAAAGTAAAGAACACAAGAAAAAACAGCATGGAAGGACTACAAAAAAAAAGTGCAAGTGCCCCACACAGGTTAACTGGGGGTTCTTGCCAAGAACTTTTCTTATCTTTTGGGGACCATGAGTGATATACACCTAAATTCCTCGACTGAAAGCAAATTAACATCAGGAACACCAAGACGGAGAGTCAAATGATGACCTGCTTATTCACATAGATACCTTTGGACCAGTCAATAGCACTACTTTACCGTAAACACCACAACAGCTAAAATCTCCTTTCCAGCTATATAGTTTTTTTTTTTTTACTGTAAGTGAGTGTTGTTTAAACTTCATTTAACACATAACTTACATGATGTAAAACAACTACGGGGGAAGTTGAATGATAGCTCTAGGCCCTTCGTGTTGCAATCAACACATTTTCAGGAACTTGCAATGTTGTAGAAATAAGTAGGAAGTCCAGGTAGATTCGTTCAAGGGAACGACTTTAGCTAGAATGAGATGGCATTATTACAATAAAGATACCCAGATGTTGCACATGTGTCTTAATTTCATCATTATTACATAACATAACTTACATATTTCAGCTCCAACAGCAAGCCAGAGCTATGGTATTGAAATGGCGAGACCTATCACTGCAATTCTTGCTTGGTAGCTTGTACATGAATGGTATACAACACCGACAAGATGAAGACACATGTGCAACATCTGGGTATCTTTATTTGTAGACGTTTCGCTAATACAAATACATATAAAGTTGCCCACATGTTGCATATGTGTCTAATTCTTGCTAAATTGTTCGCGGAACACTTGTAGGTAGAGCGTTTTAATAATACAGTAATTATGTGAAACAACATGATCATCATCACCTCCAGATGGATGAACACTGGAGACTTGCGAGTCAAACTTAGCCAAGTAGAACTAAAGATGCAGCTTTCCTTAGAGGAAGTAGATGTGATGATAAGATTCTTTTATGGATGTTGTAATGCACAAATTTGACCATACACTAAAGCTCCAAATTATTTTTCTGAACCCACCAATAATAATGATCTACTCCCACCAGAACTCACTGAGTAAACAGTGGGTTATTATAGACTTATCTCTGGGCACACACAGTATGCAGTTCGAAATACAAGGGAGAGGAATGAACCTAGATTTTCCATGGACGGCTTCTTCTCCATGTAACTTCAGAGTCCTCTATCAAAGATGTAACTGAAAACTAAGAAGACTCGGCAACAGAAATGCTGGTACTTGCATTATCTCATGTTGAGGCTGCCAAAAGGTTTAAATAGGCGAAGCATCAAGAAATTTATGTACGAGCATCAGAGAAAGCACTGTCGACGTCATTAACAATGCTTCCCTTGGTCATTGTAACTCTTATAATCATCTCATATACTAGAAGAATGAAAAAATAGTTATAATATAACCTGAGTTTTGTATGAGGAGGTGTGTGGAAGCTTCTCTCATATCAGTCAAGGTGTGTGGAAGCTTCTCTCATATCAGTCAAGGTGTGTGGAAGCTTCTCTCATATCAGTCAAGGTGTGTGGAAGCTTCTCTCATATCAGTCAAGGTGTGTGGAAGCTTCTCTCATATCAGTCAAGGTGTGTGGAAGCTTCTCTCATATCAGTCAAGGTGTGTGGAAGCTTCTCTCATATCAGTCAAGGTGTGTGGAAGCTTCTCTCATATCAGTCAAGGTGTGTGGAAGCTTCTCTCATATCAGTCAAGGTGTGTGGAAGCTTCTCTCATATCAGTCAAGGACACACACACCCAAATTAGCTTTTAACATCTCAGAAGTAAAAGTTAGAATCATCACAAACAACATTGTTATAATTTAATCTACACTACGTGAGCATTTTATGCTCCCTCAAGTATGTTTCTAAAATTTCAATGCAATGATCTCAACACCTGCTATTTTTACTTCACTTTCTTGCCGAATATGTAATCACTGATTTGTCATCGCTTGTACACTCAGGTTCAGCAAAGTTCCTTACGAAAGAATGAAGCCTAAATAAATGTCCATACATTGAAAATGGGTCCATTTTCTATATTAAACTTTTGTTTTTCATTCGTTATGTGTGTTGGTAAGGATTTAGAACTCACACAACACTTATAAATTATTCACAAAAATATTTTACAGATTTGTTTCAAATGTATTGTGACATAATATAGTAAGAATGTTGAAATTCACCAATTATACGCTAACAACTGGTTTCAAGAATTTTCACAATATTATATTATTTTATTTTATTCCTGCAATTCTTACAGATATGACGCTGCTTATATACTGATAGTGGGAGAGAGAGTAGTGCTGATGGTGTAGATGAGGCTGACACAGAGCTATTTTGTCAACCATTACAGATACGACGCTACCTGTGTACTGGTTGTGGGAGCGGGTGGTGTTGATGGTGTGGATGATGGTGACACTGGTGTTAACACGGAGTTACTCTGGCAACCTCATGGCTCTCCTGGCAGTGAGACACATCCCTGAACCTTACCAAACACTACGTGACGTGATGGACGACCCGTCAGTGAAGCTGATATGGCAAAAGGACTCTGCAACTGTTCCTTATCTGAAAATGCGTCCTGGAGCCATCACACCTGAAGTTTGCAGCAATATTATATAAATATACTTTAATAAAAATACCACTGTGAAAAGTAGCAGAGCAGATATACCTAAGCTTTTTCACATGTTTACACACTAAACTGTAAAGGAGCGAGAAAGGAGAATTGTAGAAAGCGCAATATATAATTTTCTAAGAGAGGTGAAACTCTCAAATTGAAAAAAGGAATTGCATTAATAGAGTTTCTCTGTAGTAGAATTACTCGATCAGTTAATAGTTTTGTGACAATCAGCTAAAAACTATGATGTCAAACACATGGGAGCAGTGAAATGCAAACCAAACTGAAAAAATAGAATAAGGAAGATTTCCAGACTCATTATTTGAATATGGATGCTTTAAAATCTTTAAGGCATGAAGTATTTAACGAAGAGCTGCAACAGAACCACTGTCTGTAACTACATTTTTGGTCCATTAAAGGGATTCATTGAAGACAGGGTCTCTTGATTGGAGGAATTGAACCTCTCGCTTCCTTCCTTGGACTGAATTTAAATACTCCAACAGCCACTCATCCTCTCTCCATTTCCCCTCAGTACAGGCAAAAAATTTTCCCTATTGTGAAATCCAGCTGCTTATAAGAGAGAATTTGTGTATGCAGTAATGTCGCAAAAATCATTCTGAACCTAATGAAAAAAAATATATTTCATTGTGTTTGTTTATTATAAAATTATTGCAAACTTGTCTAAAATATGTTTAGTTGGATTAGGCTAAATTAAATTGCGCTTGTTATAAGGTTAGGTAAGTTTTCTTAGGTTCTTTTCGTACAAAATTATTAATTTTTGCATTAACATAAATGAAAAAAAAATCTTTAAACGTATAAGAGAAATTTTTAGAAAGGACTTAATTTTACATTAGTTTTTACTAATTGAGCAATTTTTACCTATTCGGCACGATATATATATATATATATATATATATATATATATATATATATATATATATATATATATATATATATATATATATATATATATATATATATATATATATATATTTCAGGCAGCGAAGTCTGGTATATACCGGGAGATATCCGATGCAGAGAAGACTGGTCGGCTCATATACATACCACATCCGCAGTTCCCAGAAGTTACGGATACTTTGGTGAGACGGGGCGACCACGTCCTCATTGATGTCCATGACGGTGTCAAGACTACCATTGCTCAAGACTTCACTAAAACTGGCAGGTTTAGTGGAAATTACTATAAATCATTTAAATACTTTTATTCAATTTGAAATGCCAAAATTCTTGAATTTGGAATTATTATGTTTACTTTTATTTAAGACTCTGAATTAGTTTAAATTTTGTTAGATACAACACTACTAATATATACTCACTGGGAACATCCAGTCCAATTTGATTGGGTAGCCCCCTCAATGTTTCGCTCAATCATCATAGATGAACTACAGATGAATGAAGAAATGTTATATTTTCAGATGAGGCACATTTTGAAGTACATTGGCACAAATCAGTAATAAGGAGACGGAGAAAAGACGAAGCTCTTTGAAATGCACACATTCTACAAGCGCCAAAACTCCAAATAAGATGTTGTGGGGTAGTTTTACAGCTAAAGACCCTGGACGGCATGTTATTGTTGAAGGAACGATGAACAGTTACTAATGCAAGGCAGTTCTGGCAATTCAATTGCTTCCCATCGTGGAAAGTCTTTCCTGATGAAGAAGGCATTTTCCTGCTGGATCTTGCTCCATGATACACTTCCAGAAAAATGTTGATATTCTTCGAAAAGAGAGGGCTAAGTTTTCTAAACTGGCCTGGAAACTCTCCTGACCTCAATCCAATTGAAAATCTATGGGCAATAAGCAATTCTTCGAAAAGAGAGGGCTAAGTTTTCTAAACTGGCCTGGAAACTCTCCTGACCTCAATCCAATTGAAAATCTATGGGCAATAAGCAAAGCACAGGATCGCAAAACAGTACTATTCGACTGTGGAGATACTCATTACTGCATTTATTAGGATCTGGTACCACGACGAAGAACTTGCCAAAATGTGTTCAACAGTGGTCGATTCTATGCCAAAGTGTGTGGTAACGCAAATGCCAGCCATAACTCATTAAATAAATTAATTATCTTTCATATCATTGCAGTTCATTTTTCAAATAAACATTAACTTCTATAACAAAGGTCTTATGTCATCACTGTCCCAATTAATATTCACTCTACTGCAGGTTAAAGCTGAGATTATTGATCTGTGCTGGCAGCATTTTTTCACTTACATTTGAATCATTGTCTTTTATTTTTAATGTCAAAAAAAATGGGAATGCGTCTTCTGAAAGGCGTAAAATGAATTTTGAATAGGTATCTATATCGAAGTTCGCATTCATTTTTTTTTCTTATTTTTGGAAGAAAAGTAGTTTTGGTTTTCATGAGATAAGCTGAGAATGTATCTTTTGATCTTCAAACTTTCAAAGTTGTGTTATCTTATTCAAAGAAAGATTGTGATTAATTCTGGACTGTGTAGGTACTAATTAACTAACTGGTTTCTGGGGGATGAGTCTAGTGTTATGCGATACCTGGGATACGTTTTGTCAGCAAACGAAAACCAGTTATTCATTTGCATATATTAAGAAAAGTAACAGTCGTACGGTAGTACAGATCTTTGTGAAATGTCAGCTGCTTTGGGGATTTGAGCTGCTTTGGGGATTAGCGTGGACGGTTACAAAGCATGGCTTGCTTCTGCAGTGTTTTAAAAACTGAGGTTGGAGAGTTGAAGGAGGAGGTCTTGCTTCTCCAGGAGGAGATTAGGAGGCTGAAGGTCCACCTCAATGGGTCTGGGAGAGAGTGTGAAGTGGCTGGAGTTGTGGGGAATGAGACTTCTAGCAGTGAGGTGCAGTCTGTCTCTCGCTGTGAGGAGGCTGTAGTGGGGGAGGTAGCAACGGCTACCAGCAGTGAGGTGCAGCCCAGCACCTGCTACAAGTGGCGAGTTGTTCACAGTAATGGGAGGCGCATCAGAGTAAGGAAAGTTAAGAGTGAAGATCTGAAGGTAGGAAATCGCTTCTCTGTTCTCCAGGATGAATGTACTTCAGTGGCCAGTGAAGGTAAGGGTACTACTGCCCCTGCTAATGAAGGTAAGCGCATTCTTGTGGTTGGTGACTCTCAGGTAAGATATATTGACCGTGCTTTTTGTAATAGGAATAAGAAGATGAGAGATAGAGTGTGCTTCCCTGGAGCTGGTGTTGGGGACATTGTCAACAGGCTGGATAATATCATGTCAGGTAATGGGAACAAGCCCATTATCTGTCTCAGTGCTGGTGGAAATGATATTGGGAAGGGTAGGAGAGAAGAGCTGCTAGATAAGTACAGGTCAGCTATAGATTTCATTAAGTCTAAGGGAGGGATCCCAATCATATGTAGCATCTTGCCTAGAAGGGGAGTAGGAAATGAATGGTTGTCTAGGGCAATTGGTGTAAATTGCTGGCTAGACAGATACTGCAAGGAACTTGCAATCCCATTCATTGACAACTGGAACAACTTTTATGGCAAATATGATATGTATGCAAGGGATGGGGTACATCTCTCTGGGGCAGGGGTGGTAGCACTTGCAGACTCGATTGAGAAGGCCATTGGTGAAATGCCTATGATTTTAAACTGATGGAAGATAGAGGTATGGGTGTGTGTGGGAAACAAGCAGGTTGCAACACTAGGGTTGGAAACAGTAAATGTATAAAAGGCATTCAGCATGAAGTTATAAATAAAGACAATAGAACAGGTCAGCAAACAAAGGGGGACAGCAGAGGGCAGCAAGGGACTAGCTCCCTTAAGGTTTACTATACTAATAGCAGGAGTGTTAGAAATAAGATAGATGAGCTAAGATTAATTGCAAGTGCAGGAAACATAGATATTATTGCTATAACAGAGACCTGGCTCAATCTGAAAGATAGAGAGATGCCCTCTGAATGTCACATACAAGGCTATAAATTATTCCACACTGACAGGGTCAACAGGAAAGGTGGTGGAGTAGCGATGTATGTCAGAGACAATTTAAATTGTTGTGTTAGACAAGATATTAAATTAGAAGCGTCAGCCACTGAATCTGTTTGGTTACAGCTTCTCGAGGGCCGAGAAAAATTAATTTTGGGTGTGATTTACAGGGCCCCAAATCTTGATAGGGAGTGCAGTAAACTTCTATGGGACGAAATTCGTAAGGCATCTACATACGAAAATGTTGTGCTAATGGGAGATTTCAACTATAGACAGATTGACTGGAGCAATTTGACAGGAAATTTAGAGTCGGGTGACTTTCTTGATACGATCCAGGATTGTTTTTTAAAACAGTTTGTGACAGAGCCAACTAGGGGAAATAACCTCCTTGACTTGGTTCTTGCCAGTAGGGAAACACTAATTAATAATCTTGAGGTTAATGATGAGCTTGGGGAGAGTGATCACAAATCACTCAGTTTTAATATATCATGGAATTCCCCTAATAATGGCAATCAAGTCTCCGTCCCTGACTTTCGCTTGGCTGATTTCATAGGACTGAAAAATTACTTAGGTGGGCTGAACTGGAATGACCTGACTAAGGGTCAGGTAGGTGGTGATGGTTGCCGATATGATGCTTTCCAGGGCATAGTTCTAGCTGCTCAGTCAAATTATGTTCCAAATAGGGAAATCAGATCAAACAAAAATGATCCTAAATGGATGAACAATAGATTAAAATATCTGATTGGTCAAAAGAGAGGCATATATAGGCAAATCAAAAGAGGAGAGGGGCAATTAAGAAATCGATATATTCAGTTAAAGAGAGAAATAAAAAAGGGAATTAGAAAAGCAAAAAGAGATTATGAGGTTAAAGTTGCAAGACAATCGAAGACTAACCCAAAAGGATTCTTTCAGGTATACAGAAGTAAGATCAGGGACAAGATAGGCCCACTCAAAAGTTCCTCGGGTCAGCTCACTGACAGTGATAAGGAAATGTGTAGAATTTTTAACACATACTTCCTCTCAGTTTTTACACATGAGGATACCAGCGATATTCCAGTAATGATAAATTATGTAGAACAGGACGATAATAAACTGTGCACTATTAGGGTCACAAGTGACATGGTCCTTAGGCAAATAGATAAATTAAAACCTAACAAATCCCCAGGCCCTGATGAACTGTATGCAAGGGTTCTAAAGGAATGTAAAGAGGAGCTTAGCACACCTTTGGCTAATCTTTTCAACATATCACTACAAACTGGCATGGTGCCAGATAAGTGGAAAATGGCAAATGTGATACCTATTTTCAAAACAGGTGACAGGTCCTTAGCTTCGAACTATAGACCAATAAGCCTAACCTCCATAGTGGGAAAATTTATGGAATCAATAATTGCCGAGGCAGTTCGTAGCCACCTTGAAAAGCATAAATTAATCAACGAATCTCAGCATGGTTTTACAAAGGGGCGTTCCTGCCTTACGAATTTATTAACTTTTTTCACTAAGGTATTTGAGGAGGTAGATCATGGTAATGAATATGATATTGTGTATATGGACTTCAGTAAGGCTTTTGACAGGGTCCCACATCAGAGACTATTGAGGAAAATTAAAGCACATGAAATAGGAGGAGAAATTTTTTCCTGGATAGAGGCATGGTTGACAAATAGGCAGCAGAGAGTTTGCATAAATGGGGAGAAATCAGAGTGGGGAAGCGTCACGAGCGGTGTTCCACAGGGGTCAGTGTTGGGCCCCCTGCTGTTCACAATCTACATAAACGATATAGATGAGGGCATAAAGAGCGACATCGGCAAGTTTGCCGATGACACCAAAATAGGCCGTCGAATTCATTCTGACGAGGACATTCGAGCACTCCAGGAAGATTTGAATAGACTGATGCAGTGGTCGGAGAAGTGGCAGATGCAGTTTAATATAGACAAATGCAAAGTTCTAAATGTTGGACAGGACAATAACCATGCCACATATAAACTAAATAATGTAGATCTTAATATTACGGATTGCGAAAAAGATTTAGGAGCTCTGGTTAGCAGTAATCTGAAACCAAGACAACAGTGCATAAGTGTTCGCAATAAAGCTAATAGAATCCTTGGCTACATATCAAGAAGCATAAATAATAGGAGTCCTCAGGTTGTTCTTCAACTCTATACATCCTTGGTTAGGCCTCATTTAGATTATGCTGCACAGTTTTGGTCACCGTATTACAGAATGGATATAAATTCTCTGGAAAATGTACAAAGGAGGATGACAAAGATGATCCCATGTATCAGAAACCTTCCCTATGAGGATAGACTAAGGGCCCTGAAATTGCACTCTCTAGAAAGACGTAGAATTAGGGGGGATATGATTGAGGTGTATAAGTGGAAGACAGGAATAAATAAAGGGGATGTAAATAGTGTGCTGAAAATATCTAGCCTAGACAGGACTCGCAGCAATGGTTTTAAGTTGGAAAAATTCAGATTCAGGAAGGATATAGGAAAGTACTGGTTTGGTAATAGAGTTGTGGATGAGTGGAACAAACTCCCAAGTACCGTTATAGAGGCCAGAACGTTGTGTAGCTTTAAAAATAGTTGGATAAATACATGAGTGGATGTGGGTGGGTGTGAGTTGGACCTGATAGCTTGTGCTACCAGGTCGGTTGCCGTGTTCCTCCCTTAAGTCAATGTGACCTGACCTGACTAGGTTGGGTGCATTGGCTTAAGCCGGTAGGAGACTTGGACCTGCCTCGCATGGGCCAGTAGGCCTTCTGCAGTGTTCCTTCGTTCTTATGTTCTTATGTTCTTATATTCAGAAGTCTCGTCCTTTATTGTTACTCATTCTCTTTTTTCTCCATTTTATCCGCCTCTTCACTTAATTTCTGGATATTCTTTTGTAAGGTTCTCTGTTAAATACTCTTGCAGATGATAATATTGATGCAGTTCATCCGTCCCAGTCTTCCTCATTTAATCATTTACTGTTTTAAATCTTCAACAAGTTCGTAATATTAAAAATCATCTTCCTACATTCCAAGAAATTTTCTCTTACAGAACTTTTATTTTCCGGATGCCACTATACCCTTTTATATACCATGTTCACCAAAATTCTAAATAGCATGCATATCAACACACTGGCCCATAATTTTATGCCTCCTGCCTGACCCATTGACATAAATTGTCGGGTACCGTTGTTTTGGTATTAATAAAACACCCATTAGTTAATTCATATTTATTTTAAATTGCTATATGAATGTTTTATAGCTCTTGGTTCAGCCTGACTTTCTCACTTTCAGGCAGCACTGCTCATTCTTATGTGAAGTCCTCCTTCAATCATTTGTAAACTCCGCATTCTTCTCCATAATCTATATTTCATATACCGTTATTTTCAGCCTCATTTGGCTTTTCACACTTTTCTTAACTTTTTTTTTATGTTGCTGTTAATATTCTGATTCATTTTAAATCAGTGATTTTATACCATTTTAAAGCTTTTCGTATTAGTGACGATGGAAGTGAGAGATATATAAGTTTTTATACAAAAAAAAATATAGTAATATAATGTTTATTGCAGGAAAATGTTCGTTTTATGAATCCAGAGAAGAGTTTCTGCTGGCAATGTTTGCAATGATTAGTCAAAAAGGCAGCCCACTTGTGCCAATATTAAATAAGAGGTAAAAGAAAATATCAGTTGATTGATGGTTTTGTTTGGAATATTATAAAATAATCAACATTATTGTCCATACCAAAATCGTCTTGCAAAAGTAAAATACACACACAAACACATACACATACAATCGTTCAAGACTCAGTACATCTTGTACGTTAGGCCTATGTTGAAATATCCAGCACCAGGACACCTGGTCAAGCACGTCAAAAAATTAGAGAAAGCTCAAAGGTTTGCAACAAGACTAGTCCCGGATCTAAGGGACATGTCCTACGAAGAGAGACCTGATAACACTGGAGGACAGGAGGGATAGGGTAGACATAATAACGAGATATAAAATACCGAGAGGAATTGAAAAGGTGGATACGGACAGGATGTTTCAGAGATTGGACACAGCAATAAGGGGTTACAACTGGAAGCTGAAAACTCAGATGAGTCAAAGGGATGTTAGGAAGCATTTCTTCAGTCATAGAGTTGTCAGGAAGTGGAACAATCTGGAGAGTGGTGTAGTGGAGGCAGGATCCATACATAGCCTTAAGAATAGATACGACGAAGCTCATGGAGAAGGGAGAGGGCGGACCTGTGTGAGTAGGTGAGTACTCTCTCGCTCTCTCTCTTTCTCAAAGTCCCTCACATTCTCACACACATTCCCACACTCCCTCCCTTGCACACACACACACACACACACGCGCGCGCGCGCGCGTATGGTTAAATTAGACACATGTGCAACACTTGGTTATATCTGTTGTGGAAACGCTTCGTCAGACAGTGGTTTCTTCAGTTCATTACAAAGGAGAATAGTGAAGATCAGGAGATTCAGGTAATCAGTCCCTCAGCCTGTAGTCGGTGTAACGAGTCCATAAATCTGTATAATAATACAGCATATGCGTAAAGTATTTGCTTATATGGTGCAGACAGTGTATTGTATTCTTATCAAGATTGATGGACTCATTACGTCGACTCCAGGCTCAGTAAATGATTTCCTCAATATCCTTCTGATTTTCACTGTTTTCCTTTGTATTGGACCGATGAAGCCACTGTGTGGCGAAGTGTTTCCACAATAAGGATACTCAAATGTTGCCCATGTGTCAAGTATATCTACTTGTCCGTTCTCTGAACCATTTATTTACACACATACATACATACATACTAATGTATACGGAAATTGATTGCATTATTTTCGTTTTATTATGATGTTCGTGT
>NC_091317.1:36552589-36630089 GCF_038502225.1 Cherax quadricarinatus
ATTGTTATGTTATAATAATTTAAAAAAATTACGTACCATTTTAAGAAAAAACATTTATGGGATTAGTTTCAGTTTGTTTACGGCTGGTGCATTGCTACTGTCTAGTCACAGTTACCCCTCAAGGGAGGTTCCTTGACGCTGGTGAGGGGCTCTTGATCTAGGGATTGGGCCTGTACTCCGATTCCCTGAATTGAGCCTGAACGCTTTCCATTACCTCCCTCCACGCTTCCCCATAATAATAATGGTGACAGTTACATCTGGAACATTAAAATGGTATAAAATACCGACAGGTTGTTAGCTAAGACACATATGCAACAGTTAGGTATCTTTATTTCGAAACGTTTCGCCTACACAGTAGGCTTCTTCAGTCGAGTACAGAAAAGTTGATAGAAGCAGAAGAGACTTGAAGACGATGTAATCAGTCCATCTCCCTTAAAGTTTTGAGGTGGTCAGTCCCTCCCTCAGTCTGGAGAAGAGCATTGTTCCATAGTCTGAAACAATGCTCTTCTCCAGACTGAGGGACTGACCACCTCAAAACTTTAAGGGTGATGGACTGATTACATCGTCTTCAAGTCTCTTCTGCTTCTATCAACTTTTCTGTACTCGACTGAAGAAGCCTACTGTGTAGGCGAAACGTTTCGAAATAAAGATACCTAACTGTTGCATATGTGTCTTACCTAACACACAGTTACATCTATTCCACTACTGTAAATTATTAGGCTCTTCAGTTTAACTTGGGTTTACCGAAAGTAAGTATAGGAAAAGACTGAATATGCCAGACAAGCTTTTATTAGGAATATGCTTTGTAGTGTAGAACTATGTAAAGTAAATGGACACAAGTGCAACTAATGTGGCATTTTATTGTGGCAACGTTTCGCTCTCCAGGAGCTTTATCAAGCCATTACAAACAATACATGGAGTGAGTGAGGTGCAATACTAGTGAGGTACCATTTCGATGTTCACTAGTGGTAGTAGTAGTAGTAGTAGTAGTAGTAGTAGTAGTAGTAGTGACAAAAGTAATACAATATGGTAGAGCAATTAATTCGTACATGAATAAAAGGATATAAAAGCTATTACTTGGGTAACATAAAAATAGGTTGGACAAATATAGACTGGAAAGAGGCAGCTTGTTTCAGTGTTCACTCTCTGTAATGTGCTTTGTGTAGTATAACAGGAGAGACTATGTGATGGCAGGGTTTACTGTTTTCAGGAGGATTCTTGCTAAGACTTCGGAGATGGTGAAGCTGCCGTTGTTTTGTTTAATTGTATTCGAAACAGCGATCAGTGCTGATTCGAGGCACTTGCGTCTGCGGAAATTAGTTTCATTGATCACTAATTGGGCGTCTCTTAATTTCATAAGATGATTGGTGGAATTTCGGTGTTGTACACAGGCGTTGTTCAAGTTATCGTTCCTACATGCGTAAATGTGTTCATTGAGGCGGGTGTCGAGGTTTCTTGCTGTTTCACCTACGTAAATCTTGTCACAGCCTCCACAGGGTATAGTGTAAACTCCTGCATTGACTGGTTCGTGGTGCTTGGATTTTGTCCTGGTTAGATCCTTTATTGAAGTGCTAGAAGCGATGGCGACTCTGGTGTTAGCTTGTGAAAGTACTTTAGAAACGTTCAGTGCAACCTGGCTGTTGGGAAGAATTATAACTTTGTTGGGAGTGGTGTTGATGCGCCTCAATGAACACATTTACGCATGTAGGAACGATAACTTGAACAACGCCTGTGTACAACACTGAAATTCCACCAATCATCTCATGAAATTCAGAGACGCCCAATTAGTGATCAATGAAACTAATTTCCGCAGACGCAAGTGCCTCGAAACAGCACTGATCGCTGTTTCGAATACAATTAAACAAAACAACGGCAGCTTCACCATGTCCGAAGTCTTAGCAAGAATCCTCCTGAAAACAATAAACCCTGCCATCACATAGTCTCTCCTGTTATACTACACAAAGCACATTACAGAGAGTGAACACTGAAACAAGCTGCCTCTTTCCAGTCTATATTTGTCCAACCTATTTTTATGTTACCCAAGTAATAGCTTTTATATCCTTTTACTCATGTACGAATTAATTGCTCTACCATATTGTATTACTTTTGTCACTACTACTACTACTACTACTACTACTACTACTACTACTACTACTACTACTACTACTACTACTACTACTACTACTACCACTAGTGAACATCGAAATAGTACCTCACTAGCATTGCACCTCACTCTGAGCCTTTATATACCCTCTGTGTCCATGTATTGTTTGTAATGGCTTGATAAAGCTCCTGGAGAGCGAAACGTTGCCACAATAAATGTTACATTAGTTGCACTTGTGTCCTTTTACTTTACATATTGTCGGTAATTCTACCAACTTTATTACAGTGTAGAACTAGTTACGATTTGGTTAATATCTGCACAGCGAGATATTTTCCCTAGAATAGGAATGTTCTGCATATTGTGTCGGGGAACTCTTGTGTATTCTAACATTGCTACATTTTGCAATGATTATCCGCTACATTTAACATTTTAAGCGGAAAGTTTAATTATATTTTATTATTTAAAACAGGACGACGATTATTAGAGCACTTCTCGATCCTTGTTTACGATGTTTGTGAAAGTGTTTCTGTGTTTATAGTGCAGGTGACAAAATACTGATAATTCAATGATGTTACATACTGAGGGAGAGACTGTCAACTACTTTTACGTACATCTCTCAAGTCCATTGCCTCTGAAAGCTGTCTGCTCAGAGGCATTTATGGCATTTGATTCTCGAAGCTCGATCACTTCTTGGGAAAAGACACAAGAACTATTAATTACTACGAACCAAAGTGAGATAAGTTATTAGACACACTATGCCTGTGGGAATTTGAAACAACGCTGAAAATATTTAACACATAACTTGTGTTCCTGAAGAAGAGTGATATTAAAAACAAAAGAAAGGAGGAACACTGCTGCAGGCCTGCTAGCCCATATTAGGCAGATCTTCACAGCTCCATCCTACTAATAGAATATTTGCCCTCATAAGAACATAAGATCATAAGAAATAAGGAACACTGCAACAGGCCTACTGGTCTATGCGAGGCAGCTCCAATTCTACCCACCGGCTTAAGCCAATGCCTTGACCAAATGAGGTCAGACACGTCACTTAAGGGAGGAGCACTGTGTCCGACCCAGTAGCTAGTCCGGTCCATTTCACACCCACCCACACCGACTCATAAGAACATAACATATGAAAGAACGAACACCGCAGCAGGCCCACTGACTCACGCGAAGCAGGTCCATGTCTCCCCTCCCCGGATTAGCCCAATGACCCACCTAGTCAGGTCACTTCCACTTAAGGAAGGAGCACGGCATCAGACCTAGTACCACAAGCTAGTCAGGTCAAAATCACACCCACCCACACTCACTCATGTATTTATCTAACCTATTTTTAAAACTACACAACGTTTTAGCCTCTATAACTGTACTGGGGAGTTTGTTCCACTCATCCTCAGCTCTATATCAAACCAGTGCTTTCCTATATCCTTCCTCGGTCTGAATTTTTCCAACTTGAAACCATTGTTGCGAGTCCTGTCTTGGCCGGAAATTTTCAGCATGATATTTACATCCCCTTTATTTATTCCTGTTTTCCATTTATACACCTCGATCATATCCCCCCTAATTCTACGCCTTTCTAGAGAGTGCAGATTCAGGGCCCTCAGTCTGTCCTCATAGGGAAGATTTCTGATACATGGGATCAAGTTTGTCATCCTCCTCTGTACGTTTTCCAGAGCATTTATATCCATTCTGTAATACGGTGACCAGAACTGAGCAGCATAATCTAAATGAGGCCTAACCAAGGGTATACAGAGTTGAAGAACAACCTGAGGGCTTCTATTATTTATACTTCTAGATATGAAACCAAGGATTCTGTTAGCTTTATTGCGAACGCTAATGCACTGTTGTCTTGGTTTTAGATTGCTGCTTACTAGAACTCCTAAATCCTTTTTGCAATCGGTTCTACATTTGTCTATAGTTCTGCATTTGTCTATAGTAAACTGCATCTGCCACTTCATCCTGGAGTGCTCTAGTGTCCTCATTAGAATGAATTGGACGGCCTATTTTGGTGTAATCAGCAAATTTGCTTATGTCGCTATTTATTCCCTCATCTATGTCGTTTACGTAAATTGTGAACAACAACGGGCCCAACACTGACCCTGCGGAACACCACTTGTGACGTGCCCCCATTCTGATTTCTCCCCATTTACGCAAACTCTCTGCTGCCTATTTGACAGCCATGCCTCTACCCAGGAAAAAAATTCTCCTCCTATTCCGTGTGCCTTAAGTTTCCTTAATAGCCTCTGATATAGAACTCTATCGAAAGTCTTACTGAAGTCCATATACACAATATCATGTTCATTTCCATGATCTACCTCCTCCAGCACCTTAGTGAAAAAAGTTAGTAAATTCGTAAGACAGGAACGCCCCTTTGTAAAACCGTGTTGAGATTCATTAATCAATCTGTGCCTATCAAGATAGCCACGAATTGCTTCGGCAATTATTGATTCCATAAATTTTCCCACTATGGAGGTAAGGCTTTTTGGTCTAAGGACCTGTCACGTGCCTTGTAAATAGGTATAACATTTACCTATGTCAGTTTGTAGTGATATGTTGAATAGATTAGCCAAAGGTTTGCAAAGTTCCTCTTTACATTCCTTTAACACCCTTGCAAACAGTTCATCAGGGCCTGGGGATTTGTTAGGTTTCAGTTTCTCAATTTGTCTGAGGACCATGTCACTAGTTACTACAATCGTGCATAGTTTATTATCGTCCTGTTCTGCATAATCTATTATTTCAGGAATTTCGCTAGTATTTTCCTGAGTAAAAACTGAGAGGAAGTAGGTATTGAAAATTTCACACATTTCCTTATCACTGTCAGTGATCTGACCAGAGTTACTCTTAAGTGGGCCAGTCTTGTCCCTAATCTTACTTCTGTATACCTGAAAGAACCCTTTTGGGTTAGTCTTCGAATCCCTTGCGACCTTAGCCTCATAACCCCTTTTTGCTTTTCTTATTCCTTTTTTTTATTTCTCTCTTTAATTGAATATATTGATTTCTTAACTGCCCATCCCCTCTTTTGATACGCCTATATATGCCTCTTATTTGACCAATGAGATGTTTTAATCTATTGTTCATCCATTTGTGATAATTTTTGTTAGATCTAGTTTCCCTACTCGGAACAAAAGTTGTCTGGGCAGCTAGAACTATGCTCTGAAAGGTCATATTGGCAACCAACACCACCTACCTGACCCATAGTCAGGTTATCCCAATTTAACCCACCCAGGTAATTTTTGAATCCCATGAAATCGGCCAAGCGAAAATCTGGGACAGAGATTTGATTGCAGTTATCTGGGTAACTCCATGATATATTGAAACTAAGTGATTTGTGATCACTTTCCCCAAGCTCATCATTAACCTCAAGATTATTAATTAGTGAATCTTTGTTGGCAAAAACAACGTCAAGTAGATTGTTTCCTCTAGTTGGTTCTGTCACAAACTGTTCTAAAAAGCAGTCCTAAACCACATCAGGAAAGTCACTAGACTCAAGAATTCCTGTCATATTGTTCGAATTAATTTGTCTAATGTTAAAATCTCCCACTAACACAACATTTTCATATCTAGATGCCTTATGAATTTCGTCCCATAACAGCTTACCACACTCCCTATCAAGGTTTGGGGGGCCTATAAATCACACGTAAAATTAATTTGTCACGACCCTCGAGAAACTGTAGCCAAGCAGACTCTGTGTTCGATGCTTCTAATCTTATATCACGTCTAAAACAACAATTTAAATTATCTCCGACATACATCGCCACTCCACCACTCTTCCTGTTGACCCTATCAGTGTGGAATATTTAAGTGTGGAATAGTTTATAACCCTGTATGTTGCATTCAGAAGGCATTTCTCTATCTTTCAGGTTGAACCAAGTTTCTGTTATACCAATAATATATATATATATATATATATATATATATATATATATATATATATATATATATATATATATATATATATATATATATATATATATATATATATATATATATATATATATATATATATATATATATATATATATATATATATATATATATATATATATATATATATATATATATATATATATATATATATATATATATATATATATATATATATATATATATATATATATATATATATATATATATATATATATATATATATATATATATATATATATATATATATATATATATATATATATATATATATATATATATATATATATATATATATATATATATATATATATATATATATATATATATATATATATATATATTACCTGCACTTGCTAGTAATCTTAGCTCATCTATCTTATTTCTTAGACTCCTACTATTTGTATAGTAAACCTTAAGGGAGCTAGTCACTCGTTGCCCTCTACTATCTCTCTTTGTTTGTTGATCAGTTGATTTGCCTTTACTAGCAACTTTATTTTGAATATTGCTTTTAAACATATCCCTGAGGTATCCCGGTAATATCTGCTGTTTTCAGCCCTAATACTGCAGCCTGATTGTTTCCCAGAAAATCCCATACCTCTATAATCTAACAGTTTAAATTCCTAGACAAGTCATCATTTACCCCCTCAATCGAATTGGCTAATGCAACCACTCCATCCCCAGAGAGATGAACCCCATCCCTTGCATACATATCACGTTTGCCAAAAAATAGTTCCCAGTTATCAATGAATGGGATTGCAAGTTCCTTGCAGTACCTGTCTATCTAGCAATTTATACCAATTGCCATAGACATCCACTCACTGCCCACTCCCTTTCTAGGCAAGATGCTACATATGACTTGGATCTCTCCCTTAGACCTGACTATTTCTATGGTTGACCTGTAATTATCCAGCAGCTCCTGTCTCCTGCCCTTCCCAGTATCATTACCCCCAGCACTAATACAGATAATAATATTATCCAACCTGCTGACTATGTCACCAACTCCAGTTCCTAGAAGGCACACCCTCTGTCTGACCTTTCTATCTTTGTCACAAAAGGCACAGTCAATATATCTTACCTGAGAATCACCTACAATTAAAACATTCTTACCTTGATTAGCAGGGGAATCAGCTGTACCTTCAACCTCACTAACCATTGAAGTACACTCGTCCTGGAGAACAGAGAATCGATTTCCTACCTTCAAATATTTTCTGTTAACCCTCCTTATCTTCCTTCTTCCTGAACTGTGAACCACTTGTCACTTAAAGCGACTGCCACTATCACTGCTGGTGACCATTTCCTCCTTATCAGCTAAATCCTTCTCACACTCACACTCAAACTCATCTAGGCGAAGCTTCAGCCTCCTATTTTCCTCCGGAAGAAGTGGAACCTCCTTCTTCAACACCTGAACCTGAGATTCTAAAACACTACAACAAGCCATGGTGCTTGGTAACACTTGCTTTTTTCTTTAGTTCACATGGCATGATTTTTGACTTCTAAGAGGCAATGACATCTTCACTTAATATGTAAAAGCTGAAATTATTTAATATTTTTGGCTAAGTTTATCATTTCAAATTTTGGTTATCTTTAAAGAAAGTTCATTTTGTTTCATAATATTATAAAATTCGAAGCTTTAAATTCGCTATTCAAATTGGTTTCATCACGAGTCCTGCAGTTGCGAATTTACCAATAATGGGCAGCTTAAGACGATGGCATGTTTTCTTAAGCCTGTTTCTCTTCTTTCATCTCTTCACCGGAGTGGGCTTAGACAAGAGTTGAGAGAGGATAATAATTCTTAGATTATAACTTTAACTTTAACTAATCTAGCTTCTATGGTAATCAGTGAATATACACTGTAAAATGATAAAAGAAAAAGTTACAGGATTACTGCATGAAATTGTAACATAGGCCTAATTTTCTTAGTACCTCTACTATAAAACTAGCCATTATTTCAGTCTCATTTTCACAGTGTATTATAATGGGGATCCGACGCAAGTTTCGAGCAACGAGTGTGAGTGAGCGAGCCAGTTTTGTTCTTATGCGAGCTTGTGGTATGTCCCTCTATGCCATTGCTCGAGAGACTGGTGTCAGCGTGTCCACCGTCTTCAGGTGGATACATCGGTGGCTGTGTGAAGGCAGCATCAGTTCAAGATCATGTGAACACACTCCTCGTGAAGCAAACGAAGTGGCTATTGATGTCGGTACTACACGGCATTCAAAGGCGTGGATGGATTACCTGTACTTTCACCTATTCAGTAGTAAGCACCAACATTTTTACCGTAACAACCAAGAGAACAAAAGCAAAATCAAATATTCTCAGAGGGTTTACAACGCCTGGAATTTGAAAACAAAATTGAATCAGCATTTAATATATTTCTGGATAAATCATTACCAGCGATCACTTCAAATGACGGAAACAGAACGTGTTCTTCGAATTCTGGAATACATGTACTGGAGAGTATACTACACATCCTTTCTAATCGAAAAAAGTGAAATATAACGAAAAACTACAATACTGGATGTGGAAAATACTGTGGAAAATACTGTATGTATTTTCCAGAAATACAGTAGTTATATGTAAATAGATGGCCATACTGTATTTAAAAGAAGTATGTTATCGAAAATGGGAAACCCGGCGCCTGCGCAGAAGAGACTCGCCATTGTTTGTTTTGAATTGAAAGTAACAGACGTTAATTAATAATGTGAAGAATTTTCGTGCTCTAGAGGTTAAAATTGGGTTGACACCTCTCAAATAGGAGGCGAAATTGTTGGATGTGCATTCCTGCATAACTTGAGATATCAGGCGACTGGACAAGACAGCTCCAGGAACCTCAGATAAGTCTTATGTTGTAACCTGGCCAGTGTTATTTTCATAGATAGACAGTGAGGTTTTCTGAGTATGATACACATTGATGTCCAGTCAAATTGGTGAGTGATATTAAGATATTCTTCTGCTATGTGTATGTGCATATATATAATTCTTTATTAATTTAATATACAGTCCACCAAATTTTATTTACCAGAATTCCTGGTGATACATATTTCATTTGTAATTAATAGGTCCAGATATGACAGTGGTAGGTATCGAAGGGGGACATTTTTTGCGACCTAGGTGTCCCAAATTCCTACTTGTCTAACTGATAAATAATAATTATCTTTGTTCATTTACCCCTCAAGGAAGGTTCCTTGATGTTGGTGAGGGGCTCTTGATTTAGGGAATTGGATCTGTGCTCCAGTTTCCCGAATTAAGCCTGAATGCCTTCCACATCCCCCCCCCAGGCGCTGTATAATCCTCCTGGTTTAGCGCTTCCCCCTTGATTATAATAATAATTTGTTCATTTACTGTTATGTACATAATGAGTTACATACAGATAAATGTAATTTTCCACACTGGATATCTTTAAAAATATAAAAAAAACTACACAATAAAATATCACTGTCGAGTTTTTAATAGTAAGGACGTTCCTCACATAGAATATTTCCTGGTTAAATGATACAATTTCAGTCTAACAAAACTCGTTCAATTATAAACATAAATGGCATATTGTGTACATAAAGGCATGTTAATATTGTGGGAGAAAGAACAGTCAAGACATTAATATCCTAATACCAACACAGCTAAAATTACATTGTAAATTTAAGAGAGTTAGATCAGGTGCGACCAGAGGTTCCAGATATGTTTGGTAAATGTTATCTTCTGCTCATTCAATCTTGTTCCATCTTTTGTAGTTACGTAATTACTGTGCTTAAATTTATAGTTCATAGAATATAATTAATTTATTTTATTTATAATAGGAATTGTACATTGTTAGAAATGACAGTGAGCTGGATAATAATATTTATTTAATATCAACTAATCATTATTGTAATTTAAGCCACATACCTATATCTAACTAAAACATAAACAAATCACAAACTATAAATAAATCATAATTGAACCGTAAATAAATCATTTCCAAGTAGAATTATATTTCTTTTTTTAATTAATATACATCACGACCAAGAAATTATAAGAAATATTTTCTGTTACTTGAGTCATCGGCTATCCAAAATCTGCATGTTATCTATCCCAGCAGCCACTACAGGAGGTGAGGTAAATAAACTAAGGCAGAGCTTCAGATCGAAGCTCTGCAATACTGATTAGCTGGTAAATAAGACATAGGTGCAATACCTAGGTATCTTTACTAGAGAAATGTGTCGCTTACAGAGTATTCTTTTTTCGGTTTAATACAGAGAAGTAATATAAAAGTTATGGAAAAGTGAGACGATAGTTGTGGTTAGTTAACATAGGAAAGGCTTGCTTAATGAAAATACAATTTTACGGTGCTAAGTCTCCTAGCAATGATTAAAATTATAAGGTGAAAGGCGCTTGATCCTTTAGCACTTATTAAACTGATAATATTCTATGAAACGTGTTCAGTTCCTTAGCCTTTGTGATTCTAAAATTGAGGCTAATGGACAGAAGCTTTTGCACTGGAGTCAGTAGAAGTGGTGAGGTGCAACAGTTGCAGACACTACCACAAGTGATTAGAACCTAGTATCAGAAGTAGGTCATACCCATAAGGTTGGCAAGATGTTAGCAATGGAGTTGAAAAAGGATATCATTTATATCAAAATATGTCTGCTGTATCAGACAGACATCGTCAGATCAACGGAATACAATACCAGTAAGTTGATGAACAAGGCACATGTGCAGCACTACCCATACTGGGTAGTTCCTTCTCGATTCTAACCCTTATCACTCTTACATTAATTCAACTCTCAGGCATGGGTATTTTTATTGTAAAGACGCTCCACCTACACAACAGGCCGTTTCACTCTTATGTGGAGACGTGAGGGAAAGGAGTAGATGGAAAAGTAGCAGTGGTCACAGTAGTAGTGGTCACAGTAGTTGTGGTCACAGTAGTAGTGGTCACAGTAGTAGTGGTCACAGTAGTAGTGGTCACAGTTGTAGTGGTCACAGTAGTAGTCACAGTAGTAGTGGTCACAGTAGTAGTGGTCACAGTTGTAGTGGTCAAAGTAGTAGTCACAGTAGTAGTGGTCGCAGTAGTAGTGGTCACAGTAGTAGTGGTCACAGTTGTAGTGGTCACAGTAGTAGTCACAGTAGTAGTGGTCACAGTAGTGGTGGTCACAGTTGTAGTGGTAACAGTAGTAGTCACAGTAGTAGTGGTCACAGTAGTGGTGGTCACAGTTGTAGTGGTCATAGTAGTTGTCACAGTAGTAGTGGTCACAGTAGTGGTGGTCACAGTTGTAGTGGTCACAGTAGTTGTCACAGTAGTAGTGGTCACAGTAGTAGTGATCACAGTAGTAGTGGTCACAGTTGTAGTGGTCACAGTAGTTGTCACAGTAGTGGTGGTCACAGTAGTGACAGTCACAGTAGTAGTGATCACAGTAGTGGTGTGGTCACAGTATTAGTGGCCACAGTAGTGGTGGTCACAGTAGTAGTCACAGTTGTAGTGGCCACAGTAGTTGTCACAGTAGTAGTGGTCACAGTAGTGACAGTCACAGTAGTAGTGATCACAGTAGTAGTCACAGTTGTAGTGGCCACAGTAGTTGTCACAGTAGTAGTGGTCACAGTAGTGACAGTCACAGTAGTAGTGATCACAGTAGTGGCGTGGTCACAGTATTAGTGGCCACAGTAGTGGTGGTCACAGTAGTGGTGTGGTCACAGCAGTAGTGGTCACAATACGGGTGAGACTTGTATTAATGAGAAAGACTGCTGTGCAGGCACGTATCTTATTCATGATCCTCTAGACATTGTAAACGTTTGAGCTAATGGAGAGGAAAAGATGATGTGAAGTCAGTAAAGCAGTCTTAAGTAGTTTGAAGGTAGTCAGTCTCTCAGTAGGGAGACCTGCTCAGCGTCATAGTCTTGAAAGTCGGAAGCTGAACATCTGTCATTACTGATCGATTGATCACTTCAAAACTCTTTCCTCAAAGTTGATGGATTGCTCGCTACATCTTTTCCTCTACATTGTTATCTGTACATTCTGTCACTTCTGTATTCCATCGATGAAAACAACTGTGTAGGCGAAATGTAGCCAAAAAAGATACCCAATTGTTTCACACGTGTTTGACTCATTGTTCTTCCTGTATTTTAGCAACACATTTGACTTCTG
Organism: Cherax quadricarinatus; assembly: GCF_038502225.1. Taxonomy (NCBI): domain Eukaryota; kingdom Metazoa; phylum Arthropoda; class Malacostraca; order Decapoda; family Parastacidae; genus Cherax; species Cherax quadricarinatus. Next base: position 36,564,737 of record NC_091317.1, read on the forward strand.
TTATTTATATACTATAAGGTATTTTCAGTGGTCTGTTTTTTTATTTAAATTTAAAAATAAAAAAAACACCGGTGGCGAAAAGTCTGAAATAAACGTGCATGTATATTTTGCTCCTACAAAGGACAGTCTACCGAAGATAGTGGAACAGAGACACAAATGCACTTATACAGAATCTTTTCCCTCAACCTACGTGTTGCAACTCTTGTAATATAGCTCCTGATGAAGCATGAAAATGCGAAACGCCTAGAGCTAGTATTTCCATCCCTATATAGTTCGTTTTCCATATATACATCATATATATATATATATATATATATATATATATATATATATATATATATATATATATATATATATATATATATATATATATACAAACACTGATTTCTGGCTGAAGGAGACTCGAATCTACGAACCTTGGGACAAGGTACGCAGTGCTTTACCAATCTACCCACACTGGACAATGCCTTGGAGTCCAGCTTGCGCTAGACATTGATCCAAGGCAGCCAGCTTTCAGGGAGAAGGCTTAAAACTTTTAATCTCATCCCCTGCATGTATCAGCCTTACTAGAGATATTAACAATGCAAGGAATTCGCAAGAGCAGGCGAAATATACACAAACACTGATCTCATGCATGCAGGGGATGAGATGAAAAGCTCTAAGCCTTCTCCCTGAAAGCTGGCTGCCTTGGATCAAAGTCTAGCGCAAGCTGGACTCCAAGGTATTGTCCAGTGTGGGTAGATTGGTAAAGCACTGCGTACCTTGTTCCAAGGTTCGTAGGTTCTAGTCTCCTTCAGCCAGAGATCAGTGTTTGTGTATATTTCGCCTGCTCTTGCGGTGTGAGTTGGACCTGACTAGCTTGTGTTGCTGGGTCTGGTACCGTGGTCCTTCCTTGAGTGGAGGTGACCAGACTGGGTGGGTCATTCGGCTAATCCGGGTGGGGGCGGACATGGACCTGCTCCGCATGGGCCAGTAGGCCTGTTGCAGTGTTCCTTCTTTCTTATGTTCTTATGATCTCCGAGGCTATGGGTCCAACAATTTACACCAGAGGTGGACCCCATCTATAAAAAAATTATATATATATATATATATATATATATATATATATATATATATATATATATATATATATATATATATATATATATATATATATATATATATATTTGTATCCATTCTGTATTACGATGATCAGAACTGAGCAGCAAAGTCTAAATGAGGCCTAACCAAGGATATATGGAGTTGAAGAACAACCTGAGGACTTCTATTATTTATACTTCTAGATATGAAGCCATGAATTCTGTTAGTTTTTTTGCGAACACTAATGCAGTGTCGTCTTTGTTTAAGATTACTGCTAACCAGAACTCCTAAATCCTTTTCGCAGTCAGTAGTATTAAGATCTACATTATTTAGTTTATATGTGGCATGGTTAATTACCTGTCCAACATTTAGAACTTTGCATTTGTCAATATTAAACTGCATCTGCCACTTCTCCGACCATTGCATCAGCCTTTTCAAATCATCCTGGAGTGCTCTGTCCTCATTAGAATGAATTGGACGACCTATTTTGGTGTCATCAGCAAATTTGCTTATGTCGCTATTTATTCTCTCATCTATGTCGTTTATGTAAATTGTGAACAACAACGGGCCCAACACTGACCCCTGAGGAACACCGCTTGTGACGTGCCCCCATACTGATTTCTCCCCATTTATGCAAACTCTCTGCTGCCTATTTGTCAGCCATGCCTCTACCCAGGAAAAAATTTCTCCTCCTATTCCTTGTGCCTTAAGTTTCCTCAATAGCCTCTGGTTTGAAACTCTATCGAAAGCCTTACTGAAGTCCATATACACAATATCATGTTCATTACCATGATCTACCTCCTCAAACACCTTAGTGAAAAAAGTTAGTAAATTCGTAAGATAGAAAAGGCTTCAAGGAAGAATATTTGGATTTCTTCCTGAAGCCGTTTGAATATTCCACTTCCCCTACCACCCCATCGTTTCATTATATATCTTTTTTTTTTTGTCCTTGTCGACAATCGTTCCATATCTAATTAAATATTATTTTGCCAGTTATTAGAACTGTCTGGCGTAGCATAAAAAAATATTGAAATATATTTGGCGTTTTGGATCTCATCAACGATGGATGTTTTTTTTGTACGAATGGGATTTTTTTAATTAACACATCGACCGTTTCCGTTTCCTACCAAGTCAGGGTGACCCGAAAACGAAGAAACACTTTCCTCGTTATTCACTCCATCACTGTCTAGCAAGAGGCTCTCCTACACTACAGCATATCAACTGCAGCAAATTAACACCCCTCCTTCAGAGCGCAGGCACTGTAGTTCCCACCTCCAGGATTCAAGTCCAGCTTGCCAGTTTCCCTGAATCCCTTCATAAATTTTACCTTACTCTTACTCTAACAGCACGTCAAGTCATAAAAACGATTCGTCTCAACTCATTCCTATTTAACACGCTCATGCAACCTTACTGGAAGTCCTCGCACACAAAGCCTTCTATAGAAAGCATTACAATATTATGAGATAACAGCACGAAACTCCATGGCAAGAGATGCAACACAAATGTTGTCAGTTTCAAAGAAGACACCACCAGCTCCCTCCAATCTTTCCTAGGACGATCCTTACCTCACCTTCCACTACAGTTTCGCATGCTCTCCAAGTCATTTTATTTTGTCCCAACTTCTCGAAATGTCCGAACCACCTCAATTACCTTTGTGAACTCTGGTAATACTTTTAGACAACGTGCACCTCCTTCTAATCTCCTAGCTACGGATTCTCTGCATTGTATTCATCCCGCACATTACTCTCAGAAACATCTCGCTGTCTCCAGCCTTCTTGTTACAACATTCAGCACCCATGCTTCACACCCACATTAAGGCGTTGGCACCACTATACTCTCTTACAGTCCCCTCTTTGCTTCCATGGATAACGTTTTTTGTCTCCACAGACTCCTCAGTGCTCCACTCACATTTTTCCCTCTCATCAATTCTATGATTCATCTCGTCTTTCATAGACCCATCCGCTCATAAGTCCACTCCCAAATATCTGACTACATTCACTTCCTTCATACTCTCTCCCTCCAATCTGATATTCAATTTTTCGTTACCCAATTTTTTTTATTATTATTAACTTTCTCTTTCCTACATACATTTTTAAGTTTTTTTTTTTTTACGTACCCTTCCAAACTTGCTCACCAACCTCTGCAACTTATCTTCAGAATCTCTCAAAAGCACAGTGTCATCAGCAAAAAAAGCTACAGTGACATCTCTCACTTTGTGTTAGATTCTTTATCTCTTAATCCCACACCTCTTGCCAACACCCGAGCATTCACTTCTCTTACAACCCATCTATAAATATAGTGAACAACCATGATGACATCACGCATCCCTGTCTAAGGCCCACTTTTACTGGAGGGTAATCTCACTCTCTCCTACATACTCTAACCTGAGCCTCACTATCCTCGTAGAAACGCTTAACTGCTTTCAGTAACCAGCCACCTATTCCATACATCTGCAACATCTATCACATTGTCCCCCAATCTGCCCTATCATATGCATTTTCCCAATCCATAAATGCTAGCAAAACCTCTTTACCCTTATCTAAATAGTGTTCACTTTTATGCTTCACTGTAAACACTTGGTCTTCACACCCGCTACCATTCCTACAGCATCCTTGTTCATCTGTGATCCTGTTTTTCTTCTTACTCTTAATTCTTTCACTAATGACTCTACCACACACTTCACCAGGTGTACCTAACAGGCATATTCCCCTAAAAAATTTTCACTCTCTTTTGTCCCCTTTACCTTAATACAAAAGAACTATGCATGCTCTCTGCCAATCCCTTGGTACCTTCCCCTGTTCCATGCATTTATTAAATAAAAGCACCAATTATTCCAAAATTATATCCTCACCTGCTCTTAACATTTCTATCTTGATCCCATTAATCCCAGCTGCTTTACCCCTTTTATTCTACCCACTGCTTAACGCACCTCTTCCATACTCACAACTGGCTCTTTATTACTCCTAAAATATGTTGTGCCTCCCTGCCCAATACACGAAATCACATCCCTATATTCATCATTTAACAGTTCCTCAAAATATTTCCTCCATTTTCCTGATACTTCCAACTCTATATCTAATAACTCTCCTTTCCTATTTTTAACTGTCAAATCCATTCATTTCCTAGCCTTTCGTAACTTATTAATTTCGCTCCAAAACTATTTCTTATTCTCAGCAAAATTTGTTAATATCATCTCACCCAATCTCTCAACTGCTCTATTCTTACATTCCTTCAATACTCGCTTAGCCTTTCTTTTTCTGTCCATATACTCCTCCCTCCTTGTATCACTTCTACTTGGCAAAAACCTTTCATATGCTAACTTTTTCTCTTTTACTACTCTCTTTAACTCATCATTTCACCAATAGTTCTTTTTCCCTCATGCACCCACTTTCCTATAACCATACACTTCTGCTGAACACTCTAGCACTGTAACCCCTTTTGTATGTTACGTAAATAAATGTCCTGGCTCCTAGAGGTCAAAACCTTCCTAGTCTAGGGGCATTTAAACTATTAAATAAAAGAGCTGCCGCTCTCCCGGTACTGACTCAAAAACACACTTCACCTGCTCCTGTCCTGTCCTGGCTACTCTTCACGACTAATACACGTCTGGTTTCATAGCTAGTCCCGTAAACCGACATGATATATGGAGAGTTTTTTATACACATATTTTCCACAATACCTTGCGTAATAAGCACTGCATTCTTCAACCTCATTGGTTATGCTCTCACTATTCCATCTTCCAATAGTTGTTTATATCTCTCCCTAACTGCCTCCTTTAGTATTTATACCTTCATCTCTCTTACTTGCTGATGCCATTCTCCCTGTATCCCATCTACCTTTTACCCTCACTGTAGCTACAACTAAAAAATGATCTGATGTATCTGTTGCCCACCTCTATAAACATGTACATCATGAAGTCTACCCATCAGTTTTTTTTATCTGTCAGTGCATAGTCTAAAAAACTACTGTCATTACACCCTATATCGTATCGGGTATACTTATTTTTTTTTTAAATATGTATTACCTATTACCAACTCTCTTTTTATATACGAAGTTCAGTCAAAGGCTCCCATTATCATTTACACCTGGAACCCCAAACTTAGCTACCATGTCCTCTATAACAGTTTGACCCACTTTGGCATTCATGTCCCCCACCGCAGCTACTATCTCACTGGGTTCAAGACTTCCCCAGCACTCGCTTAATATATCCTAAACTCTTCTCTACATTCCTTTCTTCTCCAGGTGTATAACCCACCTTTCGCATCCGACCCTTATTTTAATCTACATAATCCTTGAATGCATTTATATTCCTTTTTCTTCCATAACCGATCCTTCAGCAGTATTGCTACCCATTTCTTAGCTCTAACTCTCTCAGATCATGACTTAATCCCATTTATATCTGCCCACTGAAACTCCCCAACTCTCTTCAGCTTTGTTTCGCTTACAGCCAGGACATTCAACTTCTTTTCATTCATAACATCAGCAATTATTTCTTTAATATCATCTGCACTACATCCACGTACATTCAAACATCCCAACTTTATAAAGATTTTTCTTCTTATTTTTAGTAAATTGTTCTGGAGAAAAGGGTTACTACCACATTGCTCTCAGCCTTTTGCCTTTTAGTCGTCTCTTACGACACGCATGGCTTAAGGAGGAAAGATTCTTTTCCACTTCCCCATGGAGATAAAAGGAAATAGATAAGCACTAATTAGAAAGGAACTAATATGAAAGGAAATAGATAAGAACTAATTAGAAAATAGAATAAATTTCAGATCGGTGTCTATACGAATGAGACACAAAGTTAAATCAATTTATTCTGTATGTTCATGAGACCCTGTTAAGTTTCACTCTTATTATACTGTGGAAGTGAAATGAATGTTTTAAGAAACCATTAGTATTAAGACATTATGTAAGATAACAGTAATGAAAACTACAGATTTAACTTTTTTCTTTGTTACAGCATTGTTACTATCGCAACACTTCAGTGAGTGACGAGATTTTCGTTGTTTATCGACCAGTGATGAATAAAAGGACCTAAGTCGGACTGACAGAACTGACCTGTAGCGTTGTTACTTTTTGACAGCTACAAGGATTCTGAATTATCAGGATTCGCTCTGAGGTTCTGGTAACTTTCCTTCGACTTTGTTTCCCATCAATGCGATCGATAACATACAAAAAAGTACTTATCTAGTAGGAAGTCTACTGCATGTTGTTGTTAGGTCACTCCCGTTTCTGTGTCTACGTGTAATATGTGTAACTTTAGTTGGAAAATTTGAGGCCCCAGTGAATGATAGGCACAGGCCAAATGGCCTTCCTGGCCTTCCCTGTAATAGGGCCTGTGTGTCACTTTACATTTTAAGGATAGGAGGTGTTTGTTTTGATGCCGATGAAGAGCTCTTGATTCGAAGAACCGGAGCAACCCTTCCATTTTTTGGATCAAACCTGACTATTTATCATTTGACGGGCGCTATATCGATCTAATAACCTTAGTGTTTTCTTATGGATACATATAACTTAAGGGAGGGTAGGCCTACTTCCACTAACGAGCTCCTGCGTCTTCATACATTTGTGCTTCCTCACTTCTACCTCCTGTATAGGTCTCTGACCTCGTGCCTCTGCTTTAGGATCAGGGACTGACCACCTTTCATCAAGGCTAAGGGATTGATAATATCAAAATTACATCTCCACTTTTGTCATCATTGCTACAATCGCCTCTATTTGACAGAATTAGCTTGTTGTACAAAGTGCTCTACATGTGTTCTTTTCACCCAAAGAGAAAGGCAAGAAAAGTTAGACAAGAACAAACAACTGATCGACCGCAGTTCACCAACATCAAGATACCCATCTTGAAGGAAACTAAAGATACATTATCAATAAAAATATTAAGTGTGGAATTTGTCAATTTGTGTAAGTGCTTTACGTGTGCAGCAGTGAATGACTGGAGGATGGTTAGTCTTATTGCTGCCCTAGTTGGGGTGGATGTGCGTGTCAGCGTTGCCTTGGGTACCAGGAGGGAACTACTTTGGAAACTTACCTGGTATATATTACCTGGAGTTTACCTGGAGAGGGTTTCGGGCGTCAACGTCCCCGCGGCCGGGTCTGAGACCAGGCCTCATGGTGGATCAGGGTCTGATCAACCAGGCTGTTACTGCTGGCCGAACGCAAGCTGACGTACGAACCACAGCCCAGTTGGTCAGGTACTGACTTTAGGTGCCTGTCCAGTGCCTTGAAGACAGCCAGGGGCCTATTGGTAATCCCCCTTATGTATGCTGGAAGGAATGTTGCATCTCCTGCCGAGTCTTTTGCTTTCAGTGATTTTCGTGTGCAGGTTAAGTACCAATCCCTCCAGGACCCTCCAAGTGTATATTATCATGTATCTCTCTCGCCTGCGTTCAAGGGAATACAGATCAAGGACCTTCAATCGTTCCCAGAAGTTTAGGTGCCTTATCGCACTTATGTGTGCCGTGAAAGTTCTTTGTACTCTCTCCAGGTCTGCAATGTCGCCAGCCTTGAAGGGGGCCGATAGTGTACAGCAGCATTCTAGCCTATATATCACAAGCGATTTGAAGAGAATCATCATGGGCTTGGCGTCCCTAGTTTTGAAGGTTCTCATTATCCATCCTATCATTTTCCTAACGGATGAGGTAGATAAATTGTTGTGGTCTTTGAAGGCGAGATCCTCTGACATTATCACTCCCAGGTTCTTCACATTACTTTTCCGCTCTATTGTATGGTTGGAATTTGTGGTATACCCTGACACATTTTTAATTTCTTCAAGTTTTCCAAATCTGAGTAGTTGAAATTTCTCCTCGTTGAACTTCATATTGTCCGCTTGGAGTCTCGCAGTGTCTTCGATGGAGGTTACTGCCATGGTGATCCGGGTGTCATCCGCAATGGAAGACACGGCTTACATCTCTGTCTATGTCAAAAATGAGGATGAGAAATAGATGGGAGCGAGTACTGTGCCTTGTGGAACAGAACGTTTTACCGTAGCTACCTGGGACTTCACTCCGTTTACTATTACTCTTGTGTTCTATTTGTCAGGAAGTTGTAGATCCATCTACCAACTTTTCCTGTTATTCCTTTATCCCGCATTTTGTGTGCTATTACACCGTGGTCACACTTGTCGAAAGCTTTTGCAAAGTCTGTGTATACTACATCTGTATTTTGTTTATCCTCTACAGCATCCAGGACCTTGTCATAGTGGTCCAGTAGCTGGGGCAGGCAGGAGCAACCTGCTCTAAACCCGTGTTGCCCTGGATTGTGTAAATGATGGGTATCTAGGTGGTTGGCTGTCTTGCTTCTTAGAACCCTCTCAAAGACTTTTATGAAATGGGATGTTAATGCTATCGGTCTGTAGTTCTTTGCAATTGCTTTACTGCCACCTTTGTGGAGTGGGGCTATGTCTGTTGTTGTTTTTAGTGTGAGTGGGATGACCCCTGTATCCATGCACCCTCTCCATAAAATGCTGAAAGCACGCAATGAACAATGAGTTCTTGATGAACACGGAGTTCCACGAGTCTGGGCCTGGGGCAGAGTGCATGGGCACGTCATTAATTGCCTCTTCAAAATCTTGTGGAGTTAGAATAATATTCGAGAGTTTTGGGATGACAAAATTTTGGGTTTCGTTCAAAAAGAATTCATTTGGATTGTCGACCCTTAGAGTGTGCAGTGGCTCGATGAACATTGAGCCATATTGGGACTTTATCATCTCACTCATTTCTTGGCTATCATATGTGTATGTCTCATCCCTCCTAAGCAGGGGCCCAATACTGGATGTTGTTTTTCCCTTAGATTTGGCATACGAGAAGAAGTATTTTTTTTTCAATTTCCTTTATGGCTTTTAGTTCTTCCTGTGATTCTTGTCTCCTATAAGATTCCTTCAGCTTAAGTTCGATATATGCAATTTCAAGGCAGATGTTCGGGTCCGTGTTGTTTAGGATATCTTCCCAGCTTGTTTCATTTAGGACATGGTTTACTTGATCCCATTGTATGTTTTTGTTATTGAAATTGAATTTCGTCAAGAGATCTTCATGACTGCTCACATTTTGCTGGTCTGGAGCCCTGTAAATACGTGTTTGTACCTCTGTTATGTTGTGATCTGAGTGAATTGTCTTTGATACAGTTACATTACAAATCAGATCATCATTGTTAGTGAAGATGAGGTCCAGCATATTTTCTAGTCTTGTAGGCTCTAATATTTGCTGGTTTAAGGTGAATTTGTTGCAGATTTAATAGTTCGTGTGTGTGTGAATTTTCATCTTAGCTGCCTCCCGGGGTGATCTCTGCTAAAACAATGTTTGCTATACTCCATCATTTTAGGTGTCTTAGGTTGAAATATCCTAGTAGTAAGATATTTGGGGCAGGAGTTGGGAGATTTTCCAGACAGTGGTCAATTTTCTGGAGTTGCTCTGGAATTGCTGGGAAGTTGCATCTGGAGGCTTATGTACTACCACAATGACAAGGTTTTGGTTGTCGATCTTTACCTCCAAAACTTCAACTACATCATTTGAGGTGTTTAGTAGTTGTGAGGAAATGAGCGACTCTGTGACGTACAGGCCAACCCCCGCTTGTTGCCTGTTTAGTCTGTCGCATCGGAATAGGTTAACCTGGGATCCATATTTCGTTGTCATAATGATCCTTTATGTGGATCTCTGTGAAAGCTGCAAATGTTGCATTTGACTCCATGAGCAGTCCCTTGATGTAAGAAATTTTGCTGTTTTTTGACGGCTTTAGACCATGTATGTTTGCAAAGACAAATGTCGTATTGGTGGAATTTAGTTTTTTTTTTATTTCCTGGCTCTAATATCTGTTGTTCTGGGGTAGAGGCCAATGTCCGTGTCTCTGTTCCAGAAGTGTTTTCAGGTGGTGTAGAATTATTGTCATTTCTTGCCAGTCTTTTTTCCCTTCTGGCCCTAGAAAACCTCTGTCCCTGGAGAGGTTGTGGCTATTCTCTTTTGTTTCGCATAGTCTGGCTGGTCTGTGTCTTCTAGTCCCCTTTAGATGATGTGTCTGGCAGTATGTTTTGTAGCATTTTCTTTCATGGATTAATGAGTCACACTTTTCTGGGTGAAATAAGCTGCAAGAAGGGAAGTTGCACTCTCCTGTTGTCATGTGGGTGAGGCATTTTTTGGGATGGTCAAAGGTGCATGTCCCACATGTTTTACCAGATTTACCGTGCCTGCAGATACCAAAGGCATAATATTTACATAGATTATATTTCTGTTTGCTAGGATTTATTGTAGCTGCGTTCACTGCCGGTGCATTAGTTTTTCCTGTTTCCACAATATCTTTTACCCCTGGTCTATATGGCGATTCACTTGAAACTTACCTGATATATATTTCCAATCACTTGAAACTTACCTGGTATACATTATAAATCACTTGAAACTTACCTGGTATATATCGCGAATCACTTCTACTCGCGTTGTAAGTGTTCCTGTCCTCGTGATACTTTTTTATATAACTGACCCCATAATTTTCATGTTAATTAGCTGCATTGACTTCGAGTAAAAATTTGTGTTTAAGATCTCATTTAATTTTTTTCTCTGGTTTGTAATTATTTCTTTTCACGCAGAAAAGAGGTATGTTCTTTACGAAATAATCCATACATCTTCTTCCATCACATTTCAAGGTATATTTTTTAGTCACAGAGAGTTAAACACGCGTAATGGTGAAGAAAAGTATACGTGGTGGAGTCACCCTCCATTCACAGCATCGAGAGCAGGTGTGGCAGTCTGGGGAAATAGAATCCAGAAGCTTTTATTTCCAGTAGCAACCACAGCCGGTTAATAAACATAGCAAAATAAAGCTAATCGAAGTGGGTTATTTTCATTAGGCTGCATTAAAGTCCTGTAGGATGTGACCCACGACAATCGACTAATAAATTTATTCTGTATGTTCATGAGACCCTGTTTAAGCAGAGAGGAGCTTACGACGACGTTTCGTTCCGACTTGTAAATGGTCCAAGTCGGACCTAAACGTTGTGGTAAGCTCCTCTCTCCTATGTGCCGGGTATTTGTATATTATTCTAGTCACGACATTGTGCCTTGCTATTATTTACACTCGACTAACTCCTAATTGCTGGGTAACCGAGGCAGCAGGTGCTAGGAGACTAGCTCATACATCCAACCTCATCTAGGGTACGACTCTGGGTTCACTCAACTATGAGCAGATTTCGTGATCACTGAGGCCAGGATCTATCTATAGACCCTTACTAACGAAAAACGGTAGACCATACACTGATTTACACAATAATTCAGTGCAAATAAATACATTAAGACATTGTCTTTTCGTTACAGTGTTTCAGTAAAGAGGATGACGAGTATATGGTGGATGGTATTTCCATTGTCTGTTGTTGTGTGTTGGGGAGATGTGCAGATACCAGCACCTGTTGGTAGGTCATACAATGTACTTGTATATGTAAGTTGTGTAGATACCAGCACCTGTTGGTAGGTCATACAATGTACTTGTATACGTAAGTTGTGTAGATACCAGCACCTATTGGTAGGTCATACAATGTACTTGTATATGTAAGTTGTGTAGATACCAGCACCTGTTGGTAGGTCATACAATGTACTTGTATATGTAAGTTGTGTAGATACCAGCACCTGTTGGTAGGTCATACAATGTACTTGTATATGTAAGTTGTGTAGATACCAGCACCTGTTGGTAGGTCATACAATGTACTTGTATATGTAAGTTGTGTAGATACCAGCACCTGTTGGTAGGTCATACAAAGTACTTGTTTACCTGGAGAGAGTTTCGGGGGTCAACGCCCCCGCGGCCCGGTCTGTGACCAGGCCTCCTGGTGGATCAGCGCCTGATCAACCAGGCTGTTGCTGCTGGCTGCACGCAAACCAACGTACGAGCCACAGCCCGGCTGATCAGGAACTGACTTTAGGTGCTTGTCCAGTGCCAGCTTGAAGACTGCCAGGGGGTCTGTTGGTAATCCCCCTTATGTGTGCTGGGAGGCAGTTGAACAGTCTCGGGCCCCTGACACTTATTGTATGGTCTCTTAACGTGCTAGTGACACCCCTGCTTTTCATTGGGGGGATGGTGCATCGTCTGCCAAGTCTTTTGCTTTCGTAGTGAGTGATTTTCGTGTGCAAGTTCGGTACTAGTCCCTCTAGGATTTTCCAGGTGTATATAATCATGTATCTCTCCCTCCTGCGTTCCAGGGAATACAGGTTTAGAAACCTCAAGCGCTCCCAGTAATTGAGGTGTTTTATCTCCGTTATGCGCGCCGTGAAAGTTCTCTGTACATTTTCTAGGTCGGCAATTTCACCTGCCTTGAAAGGTGCTGTAAGTTGTGTAAATACCAGTACCTGTTGGGAGGTCATACAATGTACTTGTATATGTAAGTTGTGTAGATACCAGCACCTGTTGGTAGGTCATACAATGTACCTGTATATGTAAGTTGTGTAGATACCAACACCTGTTGGTAGGTCATACAATGTACTTGTACATGTAAGTTGTGCAGATACCAGCACCTGTTGGTAGGTCATACAGTGTACTTTTATATGTAAGTTGTGCAGATACCAGCACCTGTTGGTAGGTCATACAATGTACTTGTACATGTAAGTTGTGCAGATACCAGCACCTGTTGGTAGGTCATACAGTATACTTGTACATGTAAGTTGTGCAGATACCAGCACCTGTTATTAGGTCATACAATATACTTGTACATGTAAGTTGTGCAGATACCAGCACCTGTTGGTAGGTCATACAGTATACTTGTACATGTAAGTTGTGCAGATACCAGCACCTGTTGGTAGGTCATATAGTATACTTGTACATGTAAGTTGTGCAGATACCAGCACCTGTTGGTAGGTCATACAGTATAATTGTACATGTAAGTTGTGCAGATACCAGCACCTGTTGGTAGGTCATACAATGTACTTGTATATGTAATTTGAGTGTAACATGCATAAAACATTCGCTACTTCTCCGTATGACTTGGCACAAAGAATACTAGAAGATAGTCTTAACAAAAACTTTGTGAACATAAGATGATACAGTATGTGTGTGTGTGTGTGTGTGTGTGTGTGTGTGTGTGTGTGTGTGTGTGTGTGTGTGTGTGTGTGTGTGTGTGTGTGTGTGGGTGGGTGTGTGTGGGTGTGTGTGTGTGATTTTTATGGCTTTATGATACTATGGAATATGAGTAACGTAACAACTGTGAAAGAATTCGGGGTAAACGATTATGGAAAATAACCTCAGTGAAAAAAACAGTGAAAGTTCAAGCGATTTCTTGATTTCTCACACTCTCAAGGGAAATTAATTGATAATGTGAATAAACACGATAGCTATTGAAAAGTTACTACATTTTTTTCACTATGGTTATTTTGCATAATCCTTTTCCCTGAATTCTTTCTCATTCTATCATACCATGAAGCCATGAAAGTCACTTGTCTTCCTCCAATTTACCATGGTAACATGACACTTCCGGATTACCTAGCACTCAGAACTTTTACCCATTCCTCAACCCCTTTCTGGGACAGTGTTTATCCCTCCTTCCTTCCACCCTAGATTTATATTCGTTTCCATTTTCTTCAGGTGCCTAAACCACCTTAACAATCCTTCCTCAGTCCTCTGAATCATACCTTCGGTAACTCACCGTCTTGTAATTTTATCGCTCCAAATTCCTTGTCTGATTCCACAAACTTTTTTTCATCCCACAGTTGATTACCACATCTCACTACCTTAATTTTTTTCATCAGTTCTAGTGTTCAGTTCCTCCCCACTGACCCTTATGCCAAAACATTCACTCCAAAATATCTAAATGTACTTACTTCCTTCATTCATAGTCCAGTCTGATATCCAACCATCCATTGCCTAAACTTTTTTTGTTACTCTCATCACCTTTTTACACTATGTTCACTTCTACTTTCCTTCTTTAATGTTTCCACCCAAATTTATCCACCAACTTTTGCAACTTCTCTTCAGGAACTCCACGATATTAAATCTCATAGCTGATAAATGGGGATCGAACGAGAACATTAGTATCTCAATCAGACTGAAGAATTCAGTTCTATTGCCCTAAATAGTCACTCAGTAAGATGAATTAAAGGTTAACCCTTTACAAGCTAATTCAAAGCAGAAACTCTCGTAGTGTTACAAAGTTTCACCCACATAAGAGGTTTTTCAAGTACATAGAAAACACAAGAATACTTCTTCCTAATAATTTACTTAGCAACTAAGGTTTGGTGAAAAAATGAGAAATAGAAGCATTATAGGAGCACTGCAGGTCTACTGTCCCACGTTGTTATATTCGAGGGTTCTTAAGTAATGTATACGATGGGTGGGGCCAAAATCATACTAATACTATTTCGATTAACGTTGTTGAATGCTTTGTAATACTCATTTGTATTTTATAGTTATCTGTTTACAATAATGTCTTATCACTGATTTCATCATTTCTTAGTTAATCTTAAGTTAATTTTAAGCCAGCCCGTAATGCTATGCATGTAAGTGGCTTTGGCATGCTGCTCTTACCTGTATTTTTTGTACCTCTGTTTGTATGGTAAAATTTCTAAATAAATAAATAAATAAATAAAGATTATTGAAGAATTCATAATTTTGAGTTAAATTCACATTTAATTTCAGATGTCTGGTGTTTTTAATTTTTGTAAAAAAAATTCTGTTTGTTTGATCCTTCTGATATGAAGGTTCGCCTGGACACACAATATAATTATTACCAGCACTACGTCTCTCCTTCCCGACGTTTAGGCGAAGACCAAGTTACTTCTCATCATGATTCTGAATCTTATAATTGCATGAAATATGAATTTAATTTTCATTTTCTCGACAGGTGAACACGATATGAAGTGGTCCATAATGCGCCTGCAGCAGAGTGGTCTCTCAACACAGGTGGTGGAGGCTTGGCTGGTCACACAGGTGGTGGAGGCTGTGTTGACCTCAACACAACATGGCAGCTACTCTGTAATTTTCATTACGGACGGCACTACCTCACCCTCCACTATCTTCATGGCAAGTGTCGCAGGATTTTATAATATGCAACATGAGTGTAGAAAATAATTTCAACATTAATTTAAATAGTTGTATGTATAATATAGTGTATTAACTTATGTGTGAGATATGAAGTCAGTACCAAATCATAAATTTATAATAATTAGTTAATTATATAATATTAATTATTTAATAAGCTGATAATATCAAGATAATTTACTTGAAGTAGGACTATACGTTGAATAACCAATTGTGCTTATTAAAAATGTAACTCCAAAGGAAAACCTCTCCACCAGTCAAAAAAAAGGGAAAATCACAGTATATATATACTCTGAGGGGTGTATTTCTCTCAGCATATATGCTGAGAGTTTGCTTTTTGCTATTTTAGAGAGTAAAAGTATTCTTGTCTGACGGTGAACAGGTTACCGAGGTTAATGACCCTCGTGTAGTCAATAGGCTTTGTACCCTATTAGCCAGTCAAGCGAAGGAATGTGTGATATGACTTTTGATAAATCATTGAAAGTATTTGGCAAACCATGCATCTTACATAATGGTAATCTAGAGCCACCTGTGGAGGGGTATGTCGTGGCCCTCGAAGGTGTGTCATGTCTGAGGACTCAAGGTGCAACAGACCCGGATAGCTGTCCTCGAATCATGCAACTGATGTGCAGTTGAAAAATAATAGACGAATCAGTGTGTAGACCACAAAGTAGTAACTTCCAGTAAGGTGTGTGTAATTTTTAAAAATAACATAATTCACCATAAACATTCGTATTCCCATATTTACACATCCTTTCGTGTCCTGAAGAAAACAGGGATCTTGATTCCAGGCTTATTTATTCGTGTAGTGGGAGGCACAAATCATATGTTTGTTTATATCTTGTAAGAGATTGTTTGTTTCAATGCTGTGTAGGATTACGTCGTCTGGACGATGTCTGACATATGCAAAATTTGAAAGGTATATTACGGATAATGTAACCACTAACACTTTATTATTTTCGCATAATATTTTTATTTTTTCAGATAATTGATCATCTACGATTACAAAGAGGAGTTGGATTTTTTGAAGCAGTAATTGATTCCTCAGATTCAAACCAGCGGGACAAACATCTCTCACTGTTGGTTGATAATGTTAAGATGGTAGGTTGGCTTCCATTGTTTGGTAGCTGTAAGATCATATATGTTTAAATCGTTGCTGATTTGTCTATGATTATAGATTATAGAGGTATGGGTGTGTGTGGGAAACAGTCAAGCTGCAGTACTAGGGATGAAAACAACAGATATTACCAGGATACCTCAGGAATATGTTTCCTAGACGAAATTCAAAATAAAGTTGCTTGTAAAGGCAAAGAAAGCAATTGATCAACAAAGAAAGAGAGACAGTAGAGGGCAGAGAGTGGCTAGCTCCCTTAATGAATCTCAGCATGGTTTTACAAAGGGGCGTTTCTGCCTGACGAATTTACTGACTTTTTTCACCAAGGTATTTGAGGAGACAGATCATGGTAAGGAATATGATATTGTGTATATGGACTTCAGTAAGGCTTTTGATAGAATTCCACATCAGAAGCTATTGAGGAAAATTAAGGCACACGGAATAGGAGGAGAATTTTTTTCCTGGGTAGAGGCATGATTAACAGATAGGCAACAGAGAGTTTGTATTAATGGGGAGAAATCAGAGTGGGTTCTACAAGGGTCAGTGTTGGGCCTTTAGTTGTTCACAGTTTATGTAAACGACATTGATGAAGGAATAAATAGCACCAAGCCAGTTTATAAATAAAAAAAGGCACAGTACCGTGACTGGAACGATACAGAAATAACCCGCAAATAAAAGAGAGGAGCTTACGACGACGTTTCGGTCCGACTTGGACCATTTACATTTCGGTCCAAGTCGGACCGAAACGTCGTCGTAAGCTCCTCTCTTCTATGTTCTTATGTTCTTATGTTATGTATAAGCCAGTTTGGTGATGACACCAAAATAGGTCACCTAATTAATTCTAATAAGGACATTAGAGCACTCCAGGAAGATTTGAATAGTCTGATGTAGTGGTCGAAGAAGTGGCAGTTGCAGTTTAATATAGACAAATGCAAAATTTTAACCATGCCACATATAAATTAAATAATGTAGATCTTAATATTACTGATTGAGAAAAGGATCTGGGAGTTCTGGCTAAAAGTAATCTGAAACCAAGACAACAGTGCATAAATGTTCGCAATAAAGCTAATAGAATCCTTGTCTTCTTACCAAGAAGCATAAATAACAGGTGTCCGCAAGTTGTTCTTCAACTCTATATATCTTTGGTTAGGCCTCATTTAGATTATGCTGCACAGTTTTGGTTACCATATTACAGAATGGATGTAAATTCACCGGAAAACGTACAAAGGAGGATCACAAAGATGATCCCACTTAATTGTTCCCTGTGAGGATGACTGAGGGCCCTGAATACGATTGAGGTGTATAAATGGAGAACGGGAATAAATAAAGGGAATGTAAATAGCATGCTAATAATATCAAGCCAAGACAGGACTCGCAGCAATGGTTTTAAGTTGGAAAATTTCAGATTCAGGAAGGATACAGGAAAGCATTGGTTTGGTAATATAGTTGTAGATGAGTGGAACAAACTCCCGAGTACTGTCATAGAAGCTAAAAAGCTGTGTAGTTTAAAATAGGTTGGATAAATACATGATTGGGTGAGGGTGGTTGTGAGTTGGACCTGACTAGCTTGTGCTAATAGGTCTAATGCTGTGCTCTTTCTTTTATTGGATTTGACCTGACCTGTCTAGGTGGGTCATTGGTTTAAGCCGGGAGGTGACTTGGACCTGCCTCGCATGGGTCAGTAAACCTCCTGCAGTGTTCCTTCTTTCTTATGTTCTTATGCCATAGCCGGGACTGAATACTATACTCCCGTCGGAGATGTCGGAGGATCGAAGATGCTGTGTTAAACTCTGATAGTAGTTAAATCATTCACACTAGAGTTATACCCATTACAGTTGAGGTTGGTGAACCTCATGTTTCAGCAGATTATATAATTTATTGACATTACTGACTAGAGTTTCTGAATGAACAGCTGCGGGAACTGTCATCATACACAACAATTGTGGTGATAAGTGACGAGGCAACCTTCCTCGCCGCCTTCGTCAAGTGGTCCGTCAAGGGGCGCCTCATGGTGTGGTCGACGAGGCTCCTCATCCTCACTCACTCTCGCCTCATGGAGCTGCAGGATCTCCACACAACCTTGTCCAACCTCAACTCTATGTTGGTTATTATCAACAACGACACTCCATATATTAGGTAACGAGTGTTATGTTTATATGTAAATATATATTTTTATATATGATAATTTTATTAGAAGCCAGGAAAATTTACGTTCCCCTTAATAAGAACCCATTGAACTACAGTGCTCGTCACGGCATTATGCCGTCCCTCTCCCACACACATACCATGAAAGATTATAATATATAAATGCACACTTACCGAGGTTTTAATATTTGATGCTGCGTCCTTGACGCTCAGTCACGTGCCTCAGCCGTGTAGGAAGATTCACGCAAATTCTTGAGGGTTTGAGCAGGTATATTATTCCATGCCTCATGTAGAGCAGCTTCCAGCCGTGGGATGGAACTGATATCCTTGCCCAGTAAACTTCGTTTCACTATTGACCAGAGGTTCTCAACAGGGTTTAGGTCTGGGGAATTGACTGGCCATTCATTAAAGACCTTCACAGTCCTTAACGGTGCACCGTCCTGCATAAAAACCGTAGCCCCACACTTGTCAAACGCCTCAGGTAAATTGTCACACAATAACTCCAGGTAATTATACTGGTTCATATACTGTTTTTTGGGAAGCACAAAGAGTTCATCAACACTGAGTACTGAAACACCCCAAACCATGAGCGAGTTTAGGTGTTTGGTGGTCCCACAGGTGTAGCGTGGGTCTAGCAGGTCACTACCTCTGGGCCGGTACACTTGTTCCCCACGGTTACAGGTGACGATGAAGGTTGCTTCATCACTCCAAAGTACTTTGAGGATTCCAGTGAAGATATTTCTTTGCATAATCCAGCCTCCGTTTCTTCTGTGGCTTGGAGAGGATCGATTTCTTAATCTGGCGGTGACTACTGTAGCCCAGGTCTGACACACGTCTGCTAACAGCTCTTACAGACATCTCTGAAAGAAGATATGGGTTCTTTTCTTTCAATTCTCTAGCAGTTATCTTAGGTGTACTCTCTGGCTGCTTCTTCAACACAGTTAAGGTATGAACAGATGTCTTTTTCGAGGGGCCAGGCCGAAGTTTGGCAGACGGTAACTCGACACCGCCACCAGCCTTGAAACGCTGCGCCCAGTTCCTCACTGAGCGCTCACACACACACGAAGATTCTCCACTATTTGTTTCGTCTGGTGACCAGCTTTATGAAGCCATACGATTTGAGCTATAATTTCAGGTGTTAAATACTTCCTTTTACCCATAATCAAACATGTATAGCCCCAAAATCAAAGATAATACCGGACAAAACGTGGGGTGGATGAGAGATAAAAGTGCAACACTTCTCTCACCACAGTAGCCACGTGAGCACTGAGGAGTCACTGTGGTGTAGCAGCAGGCCATGACGTCATGCTAACGGCTATTACCCGGCATAATGCAGTGGTAGGCCTTTGAATTTCGTCGCGACATTATGCGGGGACGCTCACCCGGCACAATACCGTGAGGTTTGAGGTTCTGACCAGAGCTTTGGTAAGATGGGAGGGGGGAAGAAGGATGGGTAAGGATGGAATGCGGGAAAGGTTGGGGAGGGAGGAGGGGTAGGTGGGGTTATAAAAGGGTAGTGGCCTATCCACTTTGGTGTAATTTGAATATGCGTGTGTGCATATTGAGTAATTTATGAAGAGGTTGGTTTTATGAGTAGGGTATACCTTCTGCCCATCAATTTCACAATGCTATATTGTTGTTATACCAGTGCGTCATTGAACTGGAAGGATGCATACAGCGTACAATTGCTTGCCTTTTTTTTTTCGCAAGAGGTTGGTCAGGAGGGCGCGGCTGCAGGCGAAGGTTGTCAGGCATTGATGGAGGTTGGTAGCTCACCTGGAGTCGGCCGGTAAGGCAGTGACTGAGGTGGTGTCCTGCTGTATTGTAGTAGTAGGTGCAACGAGGTCAGTTATGAGGTGTTGGTTGATAGAAGTGGGTCACCCTGAGATGGGGAGCGCTAATCCGTGTTACTGGACATAGAATGGTTCCGGTGGTATCCATTCTTCGTCTGCGGGGAGGTCGCTTAAGATTTTAGGTCGAGGGAAGTTCTCCTTGTGGATGAAGCGTCAAACTCTTTGTTGGAGGGTCATTCTTTGGGATCTGTGAGGAGGGGTGGTGATGGTATAGTCGGTTGTGTTCACTGGTTGGGGGGAATTCTCTCTGTCAGGCACGTAGAGTTCCTGCATGTCATTAGTTGTCTCTTAGTAAGTTTGTCTAATCGGACATTGATTTCGGGGATTCTGTTGTATGTGTAGGTCCTCTGATCTGATTCTGTCTCTGAGTCTGGTGTTCGTGATGAAGCGGAGGGCTTTATTTTGGACTCTTTGGAGTTTTAGCATGTTGGTTTTGGTTGTGAGCGACATGGGTACGCAGGGGTATTCCAGCAAAGGTCTGATCATCATCTTATACAGGTGTAGTTTGATGTGGGGAAGAGCTGCTTTGAATCGATAAAGTTGGCCAAGGTGGGCTTTCGCTAGGTTTACTCTTTTGGTAATGTGGGTTGTAGAGTTGAGTAATCTGCCGATCTCGTATCCTAGGATCTTGCTTGGAACCGTGACAATAGTAAGTTTAATACACATCTTAAAACCTTACTGAAAGATAATGAGGAAGTGATTAATCAATTATCTGCTAGAGCTGCGACACTCCCTTACATTTATGGTTTGATTTAATCTCACAAGCCAGGTTTTCCAACAATACTTATTATGAACTCTGTTGGATCGGCAACATATTCCCTGTCAAAATGGTTGGTAAATATATTAACTCCAATGCTTGGCAACATTTCTGAAGCCCACATAAAAAAACAAAATTGATCTCATTGACAAATTACAAAATGTTAACATGTCTAATGATTTTGCACTAGTAAGTTTTGATGTCACGGCGATGTTCATCTTAGTGCCTGTTTCCAATTTCCTATCTTATTTGGAAGATGAATTAAATGAATTCGCCATGCTTTTTGATATGAACGCCATTACTGAGCTGATTAAGTTGTGCGTAGTTGATTGCAAGTTTGAAATGAAATATTGTGCTCAGAGGCAGGGAATGGTTTTGGGAAATTCATTGTCTTCTCTACTGAGCAATCTGTATATGGAGTTTTTCTAGGCTAGGCTGCTGAAAGACATTCTGCCCTGTGAAGCTCAACGGTTCAGATATGTGGATGGCATCTTCGGTCTTATGGCAGAATGATATGGCCCTGGATACATTTTACCGAGACTTAATGCTCTGGTCTTGTTTATTAAATTCACCGTGGAAAAAGAAATTGAATGTAAACTCCCTTTCTCCTGGGTTGACAGAATGTGTGATGGGATCCAGAGCATTTGTACATTAATTCCTTTTTCCTGGATTTTTGAGTATCTATACCTGGCTTCTCCAATGAGCATGTTGCTGGAGTTATTATATGAGTCAAGTGCCTTCATTGATGACATAAAATCAGTAATGATGACAGAGTCAAGCTCAGTGTCATAAGTTAGCTTTAACGCCATTAGGATTGCAAACAATTCAGTTTGCAGTGTAGATGCCTAGTTGTTAATTCTTATGCCTAACTCAACAAGTTTATTATCGTTCTTAACACGGGAGGTGGCAACAAGAGCAGATGCAGCCCTGCCAGAAGACTCCTGTTTAGATCTATCAGTGTATATAACTTCTGATAACTTATTACTACCAGCTAGGCGAGAAATTTCTTCTTGAGCAGTTGCTTTAACAAGTGATTTAAGGAAGAGATCACTAGCAATGAGCTTCTTGGGAGGGACTTGCAGGTATGTGATATTAAATGAACACATCTTTCATGGAGGGGTGAAATGCTCTCGTTGCCTACAGTGATACAGTTCAAGCAGGTTATAAAACTTAATATAACTGCATGTTTTCAAAATCCATTTGGATCTGTGTGTATTTACTTCTAGACATTTAGTAAGATTCATAGTGACACTGTCTGGTTCATTTCTTAACATTCTAATACCGAGTAGTGTTAATCTTAATAATCCTATCACTGATACTAGAACTACCAAGCTCCTTCCTCATATTAAGAACTTTTGTAGATTTGGGACACCCAAGAATAATTCTGAGAGCTTCATTTTGCATTAACTCCATGGGTCGGAAAGGACTTTCTCTAGCTAATGTCAACATGGGAGCAGCATAATTAATTAAGGACCTAACATAGGCTATGTACATCATTCTCACGATTCTCACATTAGCACCATAGTTGGGGTTGTAGCCAGCAACAGCTTTGAGAGCATTTATCCTATCTTTGCATTTCTTATTTAGTTGTGGTATTGTGGATCTATTAAAGGGTACATCAACACCAAGATATCCGTAAGATTTAACGTGGTTAATGTTTTCACCCTGGTAATAGATGGGTGGGGGATGTTGTTTGCTTGTTAATATCTCTATTTTAGAGGAAGAAATTAAGAGGTCTAATCGATTACAAATTGCTTGAACTTCATTAAGAATGGTACTCATCTTCTTATGCCCTGTTGTATGAATCATGATGTCATCAGCATAGCTTATAGCTATGCTGGTAAGATAGGTAGAACATTAATCAGAACATTAAAGAGCATGTGACTGAGAACTCCTCCCTGTGGTGTACCTAGGAACATTTCTTTAGACTCACTTCTAAAGCCTTGGTAGAGTACAGAGGAGACTTTATATGACAGGTATCCTATTATCCAGCAGAGTAGGCTACCACCAATATTCATTTTGACTAGTTCATGTAGTATAACGGTTCTGTTCGTGACACCAAATGTAGATTTTAGATCAAGATATGTGGTAAAACTAGTCGACGTTTGTGCAGTGAGAAAGGTGGAAATGCAATTCTATTAATTTTTACCTTTCATGAACCCATACAGGTGAGGGGAAAGTTGGTGTTTGACTCTGTAGTAGAGTCTGTTAAGTATCATTCTTTCAAAGGTTTTTACAAAGGCAACTAGTTAAGGAGATCTGTCTAAATGGAGTAGAATGAAATTAGCTCAGAGGCACCCACACCACAGTATGTCCTTGGATCACGGTAAAGCACCTAGCTCTTCTGGGTGCGTGATTCTTGTAGGACTGAGTGATCCTGTGGGTTAGAGCGTCATATGATTTTCACTCACCATGAGGTTGGCCAAAACGACATGGGTTCTAGTCCTCGTCTAGTCGCAGTGTTGTTATTTATATATATATATATATATATATATATATATATATATATATATATATATATATATATATATATATATATATATATATATGTCGTGCCGAATATGTAAAACTGGTCAATTAGCAAGAACTCACTTAAAATTAAGTCCTTTCTAAAATTTTCTCTAATACGTTTAAAGATATATTTTTTTCATTAATGTTAATGCAAAAATTTACAATTTTGCTCCAAAAGAATCTTAGAAAACTTACCTAACCTTATTATAACAAGAACAGTTTATTTTAGCCTAACCCAACTAAATATATTTTAGATTTGTTTACAATAATTTAAAACTAAACAAACACAGTGAAATATATTTTTTTCGTAATGTTCAGAATGATTTTGGCGAAATTATTGCATACACAAATTTTCACTTGTCCTATATGGCAAGATGAGAGTTGCTATTTAAGCCAAGATCGCAAGTTCTGCCTATTCGGCACGACATATATATATATATATATATATATATATATATATATATATATATATATATATATATATATATATATATATATATATATATATATATATATATATATATATATATATATATATATATATATATATATATATATGTCGTGCCGAATATGTAAAACTGGTCAATTAGCAAGAACTCATTTAAAATTTAGTCCATTCTAAAATTTTCTCTTATACGTTTAAAGATATAATTTTTTCATTAATGTTAATGCAAAAATTTTTAATTTTGTACCAAAAGAATCTTAGAAAACTTACCTAACCTTATTATAACAAGAGCAATTTATTTTAGCCTAACCCAACTAAATATATTTTAGATTTGTTTACAGTAATTTAATACTGAACAAATACAGTGAAATATATTTTTTTCGTTAGGTTCAGAATGATTTTGGCGAAATTATTGCACACGCAAATTTGCACTTGTCCTAAATGGCAAGATGAGCGTTGCTATTTAAGCCAAGATCGCAAGTTCTGCCTATTCGGCACGACATATATATATATATATATATATATATATATATATATATATATATATATATATATATATATATATATATATATATATATATATATATATATATATATATATATATATATATATATATATATATATATATATATATATATATATGCAATAAGATCACAGCAAACAGGTGATTTCAGAATATGCAAAACAACCACTCTTAAAGAATAGAGAAATTCCAAGCGCTTTCGTGACTACTCACATTATCAATAGTGTGAGTAGTCACGAAAGCGCTTGGAATTTCTCTATTCTTTCAGAGTGGTTGTTTTGCATATATATATATATATATATATATATATATATATATATATATATATATATATATATATATATATATATATATATATATATATATATATATATATATATATGTATATATATATATATATGTATATATATATATATATATATATATATATATATATATATATATATATATATATATATATATATATACTAGCCCAGGGAGCACTATTTTATATTACTGCACCCATGAATGGGTGGGTCGTATTGCTCAATAACAACACTGCGACTAGCCAAGGAGTCGAACCCATTCTGCTTTGGCCTGCCTCATGGTGAGCGAAAACACATGATGCTCTAGTACATTTGACCAAATAGTCCTCAAGAATGATGCACCCAGCCAAGCTAGGTGTTTTACGCGTCATCCGAGGACATACAGTGGTGTGGATGCTTCTGAGTTAATTTCATTCTAGTCCCTGTTTGGTGTACTAGCCCAACGAGCAGTATTTTATATTATTGTATCCACGAACGATTCGTATTGATCAGTAACAACACTGCGACTAGCAAATGGTGGAGGCAGACTCCATATATAGTTTCAAGAAGTATGACAGGACGAGCGAGGCTGGAGTGAACGTTTTGCCAGCCAGTAGCTTTTTTAGTCCAATACAGAGAAGAATGGTGGAAGATAAGAAGGAGTTTGAGGAAATCAGTCTCGCAGCCTGGAGTCAATGTGTTCAGTCCATCAATCTTGATGAAAGTACAACATATGCGCTTATTTATATGCTGCAGACACAGCAACCTACAGGCATGACCTACTTCCACTTGTGAAATTTTCCACGGTAACTCCGTCTCCATATGATTCAACTCACCATTCTGGTATATAAGCCCTTTTCCACGCAATTGTTGTAATTTTATCAAGATCAGTGGACTAAATACATCGACTCCAGGCTGAGGAACTAATTACCTCAAACTCCTTCTCATCTTCCACCATTCTTCTCTGCAGCGGACTGATGAAACCACTGGCTGACAAATCGTTTCCACTGTAAATATACCCAAACGTTGAACAAGTGTCTCTCATCAACTTGTCGGCTTTCTAAAGCATGGAACCCACACCTGATAAAGCATGTTTAGAAACTGGAGAAAGTGCAGAGGTATGCAACGAGACTAGTCCCAGAGTCTAAAAGAACTGAATCTGATTATATGTTAACAACATACAAAGTACTTAGGGCATGGAAAGACACACTGCTTGAGAGGAGAGAAAAAGATAAACGGGGGGGATAATTTGAAGGTAAAGACAGAGATGAGTCACAAGAAGGTCAGGAAGTACTTCTTTAGCTTCATGGTGGTGACGAAGTTGGGTAACATTGACAAAGATGTGGTAGAAGCAGACTTCATGCATAGTTCTAGGAATCGGTAGGACAGTGCCCATGCGGCTAGAGGGAAGTAAATGTAGCAAGCGACAAGTTGAGAGGCGATGCCAGGAGCTGTGACTCGACCCATGCAACCAGAAATAAGTGAGCATGCGCACACACACACACACACACACACACACACACACACACACACACACACACACACACACACACACACACACACACACACACACACACACACACACACACACATACACACACACATATATCAATGTATGTTGCAATGTATTTTCAACAAAGAACTAGTGTATAAGTTGGTGTTACAGGTGCAGTGTTTACGTCCAGCTGCCGTATAGTCCGCGGGGATCCCAGGTTGTGCAGGTGGCCTCCTGGACACCTCGTCGTGGCCTCCTCCTCACCTCACACCTCCCACTCTTCCCGGAAAAATTCTCAAAGTGAGTTTCAAAACTAATAATGCATATCTTTATGTATTTTATATTTATATGTAAATGCACATTTTTCCTTCTAAACTGTAGCTTAAACAGAAACTTGATAATTGTCTAAACAATTTATCATCGTAATTTATAATGGGTTACAAATGACAAAGTTTTAGTTATATATTTTGTTGACCGCATCAGCTGTCCAATCAAGGTATGATGAATGAAAGACGGAAACACACTCACCATTAGTCATTTAAGAGCTGACTTACTGAAAGTGTACAGACTTCAAAATTCAATTATCAAATAAAATTTATTACATATTTTTAAGGAATGCATTAGCATTAGTGCTCTGTTACTATTGGGAAGTATGTCTGACATTCTTCACATTCCAAATAAGTGATCCAACTCCTCAGATATGAGGCGTATGTCCAGACTGCAACAATCATTACCTCTCTGGATTGCAACACTGAAGCGATGAAGCAGAAAATTTAACCACTCTAGCGTCCTTAGTCTAACTCTTTCAGAAATTTGTATACCCACAGCCTTCACTTGCTTAAGGTCTCCGAATGTACCACAATGTAGGTGAGTTGACGAATTAACATCCCTGTATTTTCTAGACTGGCGGCTGTTCTTCCTTCCATATTCTGCTGTACCGGAGATGAGTGGTGGCTAATGTTGATAAAAAATGTGTAGTTCCGCATCATAGGCTTGACTTCTCCCACCAGAGGCTTTCTGACTCTATCTGGATATATTTTAATTGTCACCTGAGATCCATAGTTGTATCTCCAGTGGTGCCAGGCTGTGGCAAGACTTCTCTTCATCATTTTGTTAACCTCTTAATTTGAGATATTTCACTTTTATGGAATATACGTCTATATTATTATTACATTCATGGGGAAGCAGTAAGCTCTTAGGAGTTATGCAGCGTCTGAGGAATAGAAGGCATTCAGACTCGATTCAAGGAACTGGAGCACAAGTCCAATTCTTAAGATCAAGAGTCAATCGCCAGCATTAAGGAACCTCTCTAAAGGACTACAGCATCATAATATTCAAATTAGTCTGCTGCCACACACCTGTGTGAAGGTCCAATACTGCCGCAAGAAAATAGTCGCAGTCACTGAAATGCTAGTGTAATAACTATCAACTTGACTGCCTTAGTAATTAGGAGATGCTAATTTATTTAGAGGATCTGCTCATTAGCCATTTCTCCAGATAGAATCAAGAATCTGGATTTTTCGGCAGTGGAGTTATTAGCAGAGTTAAATATAGTTTTAGTTCTTCTTTTGCAATAATGTATAAAGTAAGGAGAAGTGTATCCATGTTAAGGAACGAGTAATGTAACGGACCATGCCTGTAAACCATGCCCTTTATGGGGCGAGTAATATGGTGTGAGTAAAAATGAGTAAGGTCATCTTTATTTGTGAGCATTCAGATGACTCTGAAAAATAAAGCGTCTTTGTCTGGTGATCAGCATAGAACATCAAGAAATAGTACCTTACCTTTATTTTCATGCAGAGTGAATTAAATAATAGTTTCGGTGTTGATCATATGGAGGTCATTCATGTTAATTAATCTTGGGTATGTGATCATAATGTCATGGACACATGTGAACCACGTGACTCCAATTTTTCATAAAAATACTAGCAAGGACAGCACTCAGCAGACTTACCATGGCTAAGCCAAAACACTCCTTGAAAATCTGGTTGTCATATCTAAAGGAGA
Source organism: Cherax quadricarinatus (assembly GCF_038502225.1). Lineage (NCBI taxonomy): Eukaryota > Metazoa > Arthropoda > Malacostraca > Decapoda > Parastacidae > Cherax > Cherax quadricarinatus. The sequence continues at coordinate 36,592,962 of NC_091317.1, forward strand.
TGGAGTTAAGACACAAATTGAGGAAGACAATGAAGTGATGGCGGGGTTGAGGTGAGCTATTGCCATTCGTAAGTATGTGTTTGAGTAGATCAGTTACTGCAATAGTGGGATCATTTATTAATTGAGGTACAGTAGCATCAAATGAGGCAGTGTGTATATTCTTAATGTTAAGGTTATTGCTGCGGGAAAGGAGGTCTCCAGAGTGCTTGAGATGAGCATGCCTTATGGTTTCTTCCATGTTAAATAAATTTATGACTGGGTATCTATGCGAGGTACATCTGATACTTGATACGATAAGACATAAGAATTCAAGCGTGTGTGTATCTTTGGTAGTTCATTCAACCTGGCTAAACTAAATTGTTCTGGTAACGGTTTTAATAGTTTCGTACCCTGTTCAGAACTATGGCGTATGTAGAGTGCTTTTGGTAGGAAGATCTTGGTGCATTCATCGAGATGTTGCTTTGTGGTAGGTTTATAAGTGTTGGTGTTGTTCAGAAAGTCGATTATTTTGTTGTAATCATTGATATTAAAGGTTACATCATCATCCGCTTTCTCCTGGAGTTTACCTGGAGAGAGTTCCGGGGGTCAACGCCCACGCGGCCCGGTCTGAGACCAGGCCTCCTGGTGGATCAGAGCCTGATCAACCAGGCTGTTGCTGCTGGCTGCACGCAAACCAACATACGAGCCACAGCCCGGCTGATCCGGAACTGACTTTAGGTGCTTGTCCAGTGCCAGCTTGAAGACTGCCAGGGGTCTGTTGGTAATCCCCCTTATGTGTGCTGGGAGGCAGTTGAGCAGTCTCGGGCCCCTGACACTTATTGTATGGTCTCTTAACGTGCTAGTGACACCCCTGCTTTTCATTGGGGGGATGGTGCATCGTCTGCCAAGTCTTTTGCTTTCGTAGTGGGTGATTTTCGTGTGCAAGTTCGGTACTAGTCCCTCTAGGATTTTCCAGGTGTATATAATCATGTATCTCTCCCTCCTGCGTTCCAGGGAATACAGGTTTAGGAACCTCAAGCGCTCCCAATAATTGAGGTGTTTTATCTCCGTTATGCGCGCCGTGAAAGTTCTCTGTACATTTTCTAGGTCGGCAATTTCACCTGCCTTGAAAGGTGCTGTTAGTGTGCAGCAATATTCCAGCCTAGATAGAACAAGTGACCTGAAGAGTGTCATCATGGGCTTGGCCTCCCTAGTTTTGAAGGTTCTCATTATCCATCCTGTCATTTTTCTAGCAGATGCGATTGATACAGTGTTATGGTCCTTGAAGGTGAGATCCTCCGACATGATCACTCCCAGGTCTTTGACGTTGGTGTTTCGCTCTATTTTGTGGCCAGAATTTGTTTTGTACTCTGATGAAGATTTAATTTCCTCATGTTTACCATATCTGAGTAATTGAAATTTCTCATCGTTGAACTTCATATTGTTTTCTGCAGCCCACTGAAAGATTTGGTTGATGTCTGCCTGGAGCTTTGCAGTGTCTGCAATGGAAGACACTGTCATGCAGATTCGGGTGTCATCTGCAAAGGAAGACACGGTGCTGTGGCTGACATCCTTGTCTATGTCGGATATAAGGATGAGGAACAAGATGGGAGCGAGTACTGTGCCTTGTGGAACAAAGCTTTTCACCGTAGCTGCCTCGGACTTTACTCTGTTGACGACTACTCTCTGTGTTCTGTTAGTGAGGAAATTATAGATCCATCGACCGACTTTTCCTGTTATTCCTTTAGCACGCATTTTGTGCGCTATTACGCCATGGTCACACTTGTCGAAGGCTTTTGCAAAGTCTGTATATATTACATCTGCATTCTTTTTGTCTTCTAGTGCATTTAGGACCTTGTCGTAGTGGTCCAATAGTTGAGACAGACAGGAGCGACCTGTTCTAAACCCATGTTGCCCTGGGTTGTGTAACTGATGGGTTTCTAGATGCGTGGTGATCTTGCTTCTTAGGACCCTTTCAAAGATTTTTATGATATGGGATGTTAGTGCTATTGGTCTGTAGTTCTTTGCTGTTGCTTTACTGCCCCCTTTGTGGAGTGGGGCTATGTCTGTTGTTTTTAGTAACTGTGGGACGACCCCCGTGTCCATGCTCCCTCTCCATAGGATGGAAAAGGCTCGTGATAGGGGCTTCTTGCAGTTCTTGATGAACACAGAGTTCCATGAGTCTGGCCCTGGGGCAGAGTGCATGGGCATGTCATTTATCGCCTGTTCGAAGTCATTTGGCGTCAGGATAACATCGGATAGGCTTGTGTTAATCAAATTTTGTGGCTCTCTCATAAAAAATTCATTTTGATCTTCGACTCTCAGTCTGGTTAGCGGCTTGCTAAAAACTGAGTCATATTGGGACTTGAGTAGCTCACTCATTTCCTTGTTGTCATCTGTGTAGGACCCATCTTGTTTAAGTAGGGGCCCAATACTGGACGTTGTTCTCGATTTTGATTTGGCATAGGAGAAGAAATACTTTGGGTTTCTTTCGATTTCATTTATGGCTTTTAGTTCTTCCCGCGATTCCTGACTCCTAAAGGATTCTTTTAGCTTAAGTTCGATGCTTGCTATTTCTCTGACCAGTGTCTCCCTACGCATTTCAGATATATTGACCTCTTTTAGCCGCTCTGTTATTCTTTTCCGTCGCCTGTAAAGGGAGCACCTGTCTCTTTCTGTTTTACATCTACTCCTTTTTCTTAGAGGAATAAGCCTTGTGCATACATCGAGTGCTACCGAGTTAATCTGTTCTAGGCATAAGTTGGGGTCTGTGTTGCTTAGTATATCTTCCCAGCTTATATCGGTTAGGACTTGGTTTACTTGGTCCCACTTTATGTTTTTGTTATTGAAGTTGAATTTGGTGAATGCTCCCTCGTGACTAATCTCATTATGTCGGTCTGGGGCTCCTCGCATACATGTCTGAACCTCAATTATGTTGTGATCTGAGTATATTGTTTTTGATATGGTGATATTTCTTATCAGATCATCATTGTTAGTGAAGATGAGGTCTAGTGTATTCTCCAGTCTAGTAGGCTCTATTATTTGCTGGTTTAAATTGAATTTTGTGCAGAGATTTAAAAGCTCGCGTGAGTGTGAGTTTTCATCAGAGCTGCCTCCTGGTGTTATTACTGCAACAATATTATTTGCTATATTCCTCCATTTTAGGTGCCTTAAGTTGAAATCCCCCAGGAGCAAGATGTTGGGTGCAGGAGCTGGAAGGTTTTCCAGACAGTGGTCAATTTTTAACAGCTGTTCCTGGAATTGCTGGGATGTTGCTGGGATGTATGATTTCGTTAAGAACCAGGTTCTTGAGGGCAACCTGATATCCTAAAATTTAAACAGCTCGTCATGTTACCCAAGGATCCGCTGCTCTAACTAAAGCACTCTGGGTGCGGAGAGAAGTATAAACCATTTACTATCATGAAAAATGGGTCACTCACTCAACAGGAAGAACTGTGCGAGAGAAATAAAATATAGCTTTACGTTAAAGAAAATAAGGTACAACTAAATCAAGACAGCTACGAGAAATAATAGACAAACACAATAATTGGGCATAATACTCACGACTGTCAAGGAGCCAAGTAATCTTGGTTCCACACGTCATTCACTAACACAAAGTGTAGTGTGAAGAAAGGCTGGTAGGTGACGCTAAAGTCGGTATACAATAGTTTTTGCCCTCAAGTGATGGCTAAATAGTTATAAGTCATCTCGGTATATTCCATATTCTTCATTTCGTGTTTTATTCATATACTTCTCGGTAATTTTTTTTCACTGATATTCATCACTAATATTCATTCTAATATTCATTCTTTCCCTTCACAGTGTAATGACCATCAAACATATAGCCGTTAAATAGTTTTATAATTTAGAAATTTATGGAATACATCACAAGAAATGAGCAAGAACATTTAATAATATAATAAAAAATGTATGATAATGTAGAAAATAAGTAATTTTTTTTATAATATCCACCGTCTGTTTCTTTATAGGTTGCACCATCGGCCGAATTTTCTGGTGGCGATCGAGGAATCTGGCTTCTGTAGATTAGTGAGGGTAAATGACCCTAAAGGTTCTGAACCTCCCAAGTTTCAGTTCCAAGGTTCCTTGGTAAAGTTGATGGAATATCTTTCTGGTGCACTTAACTTTACGTAAGTAAACTCCAGTGCTATGAATTGTATATTTACCAGGAAAAGATGCTAATGTACAAGCAACTGTGTATAGACGTGAGGTAGAAAACACCACAGAGCTGTGGATATGAATATCTAGCCTATGCACAACGATATATACATTCTCTATTTTTCAAAAGCATCCACAATACAGAATGTTATGAGAAGAATTTTTTGTTTATCTCTTCCTCTACTTGGCAGTTATTATCCTCATTTCTTTGGTTCCAACATGTCTATTCTTTCTAATTCATTCTCTCGTTATAGCTATCAACCGGATTGTATAAACTAGTCACTCTGTTGCTAAAGAAACTTCGCTTTTCATGTATTTCTTGTTTACAGAATTTTACTAACATATTCCATCTTATTGATATTATATTTGCATGTCTCCGAACTAACACACTAATACCTGAGCTACTTTCTCTTTCCTGTTCATCTTGCCTTCTTCTAATTACTGGTAAAACGTACAGCAATTTCTGACACTTTTACAGACCACAGATGTGTTCGTATTCCTGACACTAGTAACACCTGATACTAACAACGCCGTTCTTTTTTATTATTCTATTATGCTAAGAGTATATATATTTCTTTTTTATCATTCACAGAGGCCACCTTGATGAAGCGACGCTTAACACAACATTTCTAAGGCGAATCTTAATTTTGTTTTGTCTCTGTTGATATATTTTTGTCTCTTGTTAAATGCGCTGATCTTCGAACACTCGCGAAATGACCTAAAAGAAAAATATAATCATTTTAAGGCATGTTTAATGGAAACACGGATTTGTGTACTGTTCGTAAGGCTGGTATCCAAACGAGAAAAGAATGATATTCGTCTCTGAGCTTACCACCCCCCGAATGTGTCAAGTGTTGGGGAAAATATATTTATTGTTTTCACTTGACGGTATTTGCCATAGTGTAGTGATCTAGAGCGTTGATAGTTTAGTTGGCTTCCTGGAAGGCTGCTTAATATCTCGGGTTCGAGTCTTGCCAGTCGCAATATTGGTCTTTGATGTGTGTGTGTGTGTGTGTGTGTGTGTGTGTGTGCGTGTGTGTGTGTGTGTGTGTGTGTGTGTGTGTGTGTGTGTGTGTGTGTGTGCGTGTGTGTGTACTCACCTAGTTGTACTCACCTAGTTGAGGTTGCGGGGGTCGAGGCCGAGCTCCTGGCCCCGCCTCTTCACTGATCGCTACTAGGTCACTCTCCCTGAGCCGTGAGCTTTATCATACCTCTGCTTAAAGCTATGTATGGATCCTGCCTCCACTACATCGCTTCCCAAACTATTCCACTTACTGACTACTCTGTGGCTGAAGAAATACTTCCTAACATCCCTGTGATTGATCTGTGTCTTCAGCTTCCAACTGTGTCCCCTTGTTACTGTGTCCAATCTCTGGAACATCCTGTCTTTGTCCACCTTGTCAATTCCTCTCAGTATTTTGTATGTCGTTATCATGTCCCCCCTATGTGTGTGTGTGTGTGTACTCACCTAGTTGTACTTGTGCGTGCGTGTGTGTGCTTACGTGCGTGTGTGCGTGCGTGTGTGTATTCACCTATTTGTACACACATATTTGTGGTTGCAGGGGCCAAGACTCAGGTCTTGTCCCTGCCTCTTCACTGACCGCTACTAGGTCCTCTCTCTCCCTGCTCCATGAGCTTAATCATACCTCGTCTTAAAGCTGTGCATGGTTTCTGCCTCTACTACCTCACTTTCCAGACTATTCCACTTCCTGACAACTCTGTAATTCCTAACATCCCTTTGACTCATCCTAGTCTTCAACTTCCAATTGTGACCCCTTGTTTCTGTGTCCCATCTCTGGAACATCTTGTCTCTGTCCATCTTATCTATTCCTCGTAATATTTTGTATGTCGTTATCATGTCTCAACTAACCCTCCAGTCCTCCAGTGTCGTCAGGCCTATTTTCCTTAACCTTTCATCGTAGGACAATCCCCTTAGCTCTGGAACTAGCCTTGTTGCGAACCTTTGCACTTTCTCTAATTTCATGACGTGCTTGACCAGGTGTGGGTGTGTACAGCGTCTTGAACGATTCCTTAGTGAGGTATCGGAACGCTATTCTCAGGTTTGCTAGGCGCCCATATGCTGCAGCAGTTATCTGGTTGATGTGTGCTTCCGTAGACGTGTTCAGTAGTATTATACTCACGCCAAGATCTTTCTCCTTGAGCGAGGTTTGCAGTCTTTGGCCACCTAGCCTATACTCTGTCTGCGGTATTCTTTGCCTTCCCCTGATCTTCATGACTTTGCATTTGACTGGGTTAAATTCAAGTAGCCAGTTGCTGGACCACGTATCCAGCCTGTCCAGGTCTCTTTGGAGTCCTGCCTGATCCTCAGCTGATTTGATTCTTCTCATTAACTTCACATCATCTGCAAACAGGGGGACTTTCGAGTCTATCACTTCCGTCATGTCATTCACATATACCAAAAACAGCACTGGTCCTAAGACTGTCCCCTGTGGAACTTCGCTCGTCACAGGCTCTCATTGTGATACCTCATCTCGTACCATGACTCGTTGTTGCCTCCCTGTCAGGTATTCTCTGATCCATTGCAGTACCCTTCCTGTTATATGTGCCTGATCCTCTAGTTTCTACACTCATCTCTTGTGAGGAACTGTATCGAAGGCCTTCTGCAGTCCAAGAAAATGCAGTCAACCTTCCACTCTCTCTCGTGTCTTACTTCTGTTACCTTGTCATTAAACTCCTGGAGGTTTGTGACACAGGATTTGCCTTCCATGAATCCATGCTGGTTGTCGTTTATAATCTTGTTCTGTTCCAGGTGCTCTACCACTCTCCTCCTGATAATCTTCTCCATGACTTTGCATACTATACACGTCAGTGACACTGGTCTACAGTTTAGTGCCTCATTTCTGTCTCCTTTCTTAAAAAATGGGAACTACATTTGCCGTCTTCCATACTTCAGTTAGTTGCCTAGTTTCGAGGGATGTGTTGAAGATCGTGGTTAGTGGCACACACAACATCTCTGCTCCCTCTCTAAGGACCCATGGGGAGATGTCCGGTTCCATCGCCTTTGAGGTATCAAGATCACTTAGCAACTTCTTCACCTCCTCCTCAGTTGTGTGTATGTCACCCAACACTTGTTGGTACATTCCTTGTTGGCGTCTTCCAAGATTCCTTCCTGTCTCCACTGTAAATACTTCCTTCAATCTCGTGTTGAGCTCCTCACATACCTCTTGATCGTTTCTTGTGAGTTCCCCACCTTCTTTCCTCAGCCTGATGACCTGGTCTTTGACTGCTGTCTTCCTCCTAATGTGGCTATACAGCAGTTTCGGTTCAGACTTGACTTTCAATGCTTTTTTGTTTTTGTGCTGCCGCTGGGCTTCCCTCCTTATCTGTGCATAATCGTTTCTTGCTCTTCAACTAATCTCCTTATTTTCCTGGGTTCTTTGCCTTCTGTACTTTTTCCATTCTTTAGTGCACTTAGTATTTGCCTCCCTACACATTCGGGTAAACCAAGGGCTCGTTCTGGTCTTCCCGTTATTGCTGTTGCCCTTGGGAACAAACCTTTCCTCTGCCTCCTAGCATTTTGTTGTTACGTATTCTATCATATCGTTTACTGACTTTCCTACCAATTCTCTGTCCCACTGATCCTCCTGCAGGAAGTTCCTCATACCTGTTTGATCGACCCTTTTATAGTTTGGTTTTTCCCATTCAACTCCTGTTACCCTCTCGACTTGTAGCTCTACTATGTTTTCAAAGCTCAGAACCACGTGATCACTAGCTCCAAGGGGTCTCTCGTATGTGATGTCCTGGTCCGTGTGTGTGTGTGTGTGTGTGTGTGTGTGTGTGTGTGTGTGTGTGTGTGTGTGTGTGTGTGTGTGCCTGGGTGGCGTGTTTGCCACGTCTACATACAAGAAAATAAAGATTTTATTTATTTATTTTTTTCTGAAGTCCTTACATTATGAGTGTTGGGCAGGATAGTCTGTGCCCTGTTACTGTAGCTCTAGATAAAATAAGTACGAAATGAATGTAATGGATGACTTTAGTAATATTAACACATTCCTCCTTGAGAAATTCAGAACTAGAAATGCGGGAGGCCCTTCAAAAACATTAGCTCGTCCTAGTACCTGAAAAAGTTAAACTTAACTCGAAGCTCAGTCAACTCTTTAAAGTCATAGAGAGTAAGTGGGAGGTTAGTGACGTTGAATATTTTACGAGTGTCATTGATTATGTGAGTGGGAACGTTGACAAATAATGCTATAATATCAAAAAAGCTATTTACTTGTTCATGATGTTGATAGTGAAGAGGCAGGAAAGCAGATATCCATGATAACTAAGACCTGCTAGACTTAGTCCTCAGCAGTCCTGAGAGACTTTTACAGGATGACCAGTTTGCATGGGACACTACCTTTGCTTTATGTTATAGGGTGGATAGAAGTGTTGGATTTACGGATCGTCAGTAGGCTGTAAAGGCTACAAGGATTTTATGAAGAATCTCTCATCACCAAGATTTTTATTGAACATACGTAGTTCTTTGGATTCTAAGTGAAGTCAATATTTCAGAAAAATCATAGTAAAGAATATATTCTTTTTCAAGGAATAGGTGGGATAAGAACCTGAAACCTGGCGAATGAAAAGGCTACACTCGGTCCACATGGCCACGATAACAACAATATAATATTTCTGAAACATTCAATTGGCTTAGAGAAATATGTTTTATAAGTTACAGTAACTAGATTTATCATCATTGCTTGCTAGTGGTGTTGAATAACCTTCATAATAACCGATGAATGAGTTCTAGTGTGGCGTTCACTGTTTTCTACAGGTGATTGAATTTCCTGGCACTTCAAATGAATAATTAAAGTGATATACTACAAATTTTCAGTGCACCTGCTAGTGTGTGACTTATAAGTTTCATTATCCTTTTACATATCTCACCAGGTACTCCTTGGTGCGATCTCCTGACGGAGCCTGGGGTGTTAGACTCAGTAATGGTTCATGGACCGGCATGATGGGCATGGTGGTCAGGGAGGTCAGTATAGTGAGGTTATTATTATTATTATTATTATTATTATATATATATATATATATATATATATATATATATATATATATATATATATATATATATATATATATATATATATATATATATATATATATATATATATATATATATATATATATATATATATATATATATATATATATATATATATATATATATATATATATATATATTTATATATATATATATATATATTATTATTATTATTATTATTATCACACTGGCCGATTCCCACCAATGGCAGGGTGGCCCGAAAAAGAAAAACTTTCACCATCATTCACTCCATCACTGTCTTGCCAGAAGGGTGCTTTACACTACAGTTTTTAAACTGCAACATTAACACCCCTCCTTCAGAGTGCAGGCACTGTACTTCCCATCTCCAGGACTCAAGTCCGGCCTGCCGGTTTCCCTGAACCCCTTCATAAATGTTAATTTGCTCACACTCCAACAGCACGTCAAGTATTAAAAGCCATTTGTCTCCATTCACTCCTATCAAACACGCTCACGCATGCCTGCTGGAAGTCCAAGCCCCTCGCACACAAAACCTCCTTTATCCCCTCGCTCCAACCTTTCCTAGGCCGACCCCTACCCCGCCTTCCTTCCACTACAGATTGATACACTCTTGTAGTCACTCTGTTTCGCTCCATTCTCTCTACATGTCCGAACCACCTCAACAACCCTTCCTCAGCCCTCTGGACAACAGTTTTGGTAATCCCGCACCTCCTCCTAACTTCCAAACTACGAATTCTCTGCATTATATTCACACCACACATTGCCCTCAGACATGACATCTCCACTGCCTCCAGCCTTCTCCTCGCTGCAACATTCATCACCCATGCTTCACACCCATATAAGAGCGTTGGTAAAACTATACTTTCATACATTCCCCTCTTTGCCTCCAAGGACAAAGTTCTTTGTCTCCACAGACTTCTAAGTGCACCACTCACCCTTTTCCCCTCAACAATTCTATGATTTACCTCATCTTTCATAGACCCATCCGCTGACACGTCCACTCCCAAATATCTGAATACATTCACCTCCTCCATACTCTCTCCCTCCAATCTGATATCCAATCTTTCATCACCTAATCTTTTTGTTATCCTCATAACCTTACTCTTTCCTGTATTCACTTTTAATTTTCTTCTTTTGCACACCCTACCAAATTCATCCACCAATCTCTGCAACTTCTCTTCAGAATCTCCCAAGAGCACAGTGTCATCAGCAAAGAGCAACTGTGACAACTCCCACTTTATGTGTGATTCTTTTTCTTTTAACTCCACGCCTCTTGCCAAGACCCTCGCATTTACTTCTCTTACAACCCCATCTATAAATATATTAAACAACCACGGTGACATCACACATTCTTGTTTAAGGCCTACTTTTACGGGGAAATAATTTCCCTCTTTCCTAATCACTCTAACTTGAGCCTCACTATCCTCGTAAAAACTTTTCCAGGTCTATAGAACAAAAGTTAGAGATAAGATAGGTCCCCTTAAAAATAACTATGGGCATCTTACTGACAAAGAGAATGAAATGTGCTCGATTTTAAATAATTATTTTCTCTCAATTTTTACACAGGAGGACACTAACAATATTCCAGTAATTAATTTTTATAGTGGGCTAGAAGAAGATAAATTATGTAACATCACAGTCACTAGTGAGATGGTTGTGAAGCAGATAGACCGACTGAAGCAAAATAAGTCGCCGGGTCCTGATGAGGTTTTTTCAAGGGTTCTTAAGGAATGCAAAATGGAACTCTGTGAACCATTAACTAATATTTGTAATTTATCTCTTCAAACAGGTGTAGTGTCTGATATGTGGAAGATGGCTAATGTAATTCCTATTTTTAAAACAGGGGACAAGTCGTTACCGTCAAATTACCGCCCAATAAGCCTCACCTCAATTGTAGGCAAATTACTAGAGTCAATTATATCTGAGATTATAAGAAGCCATCTCGATAAGCATAGCTTGATTAATGATACTCAGCATGGATTCACAAGAGGCCGGTCTTGTCTAACTAATTTATTAACTTTCTTCAGTAAAGCTTTTGAGGCTGTTGACCACGATAAAGAATTTGATATTATTTACTTAGATTTTAGTAAGGCTTTTGATAGAGTTCCGCACCATAAAGAAAGTGGCAGCTCACGGCATTGGGGGAAAAGTGCACTCGTGGACCGAGTCATGGCTCACAGACAGGAAGCAGAGAGTGTCCATAAATGGGGTTAAATCCGAGTGGGAATCTGTAACAAGTGGCGTTCCACAGGGATCAGTCTTGGGCCCGTTGTTGTTTATAATATATATCAATGATCTTGATGAGGGAATTACTAGTGATATGTGCAAATTCGCCGATGACACAAAGATAGGTAGGATAATTGATTCAAACGTAGATGTTATGGAACTTCAGGAGGATTTAAACAAACTCTATTCTTGGTCAGAAAAGTGGCAGATGCAGTTCAATGTAGATAAATGCAAGGTTCTGAAGCTCGGGAGTGCCCATAACCCTAGTACTTATAAATTAAATGATGTAGAACTTAGCCATACGGATTGCGAAAAGGACTTGGGGGTTATGGTGAGCAGCAACCTTAAACCAAGACAGAAATGCCTAAGCGTACGTAATAAGGCAAATAAATTACTGGGATTTATATCAAGAAGTGTAAGCAACAGAAGTCCAGAGGTCATACTGCAGCTTTATACATCATTTTTAAGGCCTCACCTAGATTATGCAGCTCAGTTCTGGTCTCCATATTACAGAATGGACATAAATTCGTTAGAAAGCATTCAGCGTAGGATGACTAAATTAATACATAGCATTAGAAATCTTCCTTATGAAGAAAGATTGAAGACTCTTAAGTTACATTCACTTGTTAGATGAAGAATGAGGGGAGACATGATCGAAGTGTATAAGTGGAAGATAAATATTAATAAAGGGGATATTAATAAGGTCTTGAGGATATCTCTCCAAGAGAGAACCCGCAGTAATGGATTTAAATTAGACAAGTTTAGATTTAGAATGGACATAGGAAAGTATTGGTTTGGAAATAGGGTAGTTGATGAGTGGAACAGTCTACCTAGTTGGGTTATTGAGGCTAGGACTTTGGGTAGTTTCAAATTTAGGTTCGATAAATACATGAGTGGGAGGGACTGGATCTGATTGGGACTTGCAAATGAGTAGATAGTTATCAGAGATTATTTCTTGGGTAGCATTAAAATTGGGTTGGGCAAATGTTTTGTTAGTGGGATGGATTGTAAAGGACCTGCCTAGTATGGGCCAACGGGCCTGCTGCAGTGATCCTCCTTTCTTATGTTCTTATGTTCTTTCAGTAACCTACCTCCTACACCATACACCTGCAACATCCGCCACATTGCCCCCCTATCCACCCTGTCATACGCCTTTTCCAAATCCATAAATGCCACAAAGACCTCTTTAGCCTTATCTAAATACTGTTCACTTATATGTTTCACTGTAAACACCTGTTCCACACACCCCCTACCTTTCCTAAAGCCTCCTTGTTCATCTGCTATCCTATTCTCCGTCTTACTCTTAATTCTTTCAATAATAACTCTACCATACACTTTACCAGGTATACTCAACAGACTTATCCCCCTATAATTTTTGCACTCTCTTTTGTCCCCTTTGCCTCTGTACAAAGGAACTGTGCATGCTCTCTGCCAATCCCTAGGTACCTTACCCTCTTCCATACATTTATTAAATAATTGCACCAACCACTCCAAAACTATATCCCCACCTGCTTTTAACATTTCTATCTTCATCCCATCAATCCCGGCTGCCTTATCTCCTTTCATTTTACCTACTGCCTCACGAACTTCCCCCACACACACAACTGGCTCTTCCTCACTCCTACAAGATGTTATTTCTCCTTCCCCTATACACGAAATCACAGCTTCCCTATCTTCATCAACATTTAACAATTCCTCAAAATATTCCCTCCATGTTCCCAATACCTCTAACTCTCCATTTAATAACTCTCCTCTCCTATTTTTAACTGACAAATCCATTTGTTCTCTAGGATTCCTTAACTTGTTAATCTCACTCCAAAACTTTTTCTTATTTTCAACAAAATTTGTTGATAACATCTCACCCACTCTCTCATTTGCTCTCTTTTTACATTGCTTCACCACTCTCTTAACCTCTCTCTTTTTCTCCATATACTCTTCCCTCCTTGCATCACTTCTACTTTGTAAACCTTCTCATATGCTAACTTTTTCTCCCTTACTATTCTCTTTACTTCATCATTCCACCGCTCCTTTTCCCTCCCGCACCCACTTTCCTGTAACCACAAACTTCTGCTGAACACTCTAACACTACATTTTTAAACCTACCCCATACCTCTTCGACCCCATTGCCTATGCTCTCATTAGCCCATCTATCCTCCAATAGCTGTTTATATCTTACCCTAACTGCCTCCTCTTTTAGTTTATAAACCTTCACCTCTCTCTTCCCTGATGCTTCTATTCTCCTTGTATCCCATCTACCTTTTACTCTCAGTGTAGCTACAACTAGAAAGTGATCTGTTATATCTGTGGCCCCTCTATAAACATGTACATCCTGAAGTCTACTCAACAGTCTTTTATCTACCAATACATAATCCAACAAACTACTGTCATTTCGCCCTACATCAAATCTTGTATACTTATTTATCCTCTTTTTCTTAAAATATGTATTACCTATAACTAAACCCCTTTCTATACAAAGTTCAATCAAAGGGCTCCCATTATCATTTACACCTGGCACCCCAAACTTACCTACCACACCCTCTCTAAAAGTTTCTCCTACTTTAGCATTCAGGTCCCTTACCACAATTACTCTCTCACTTGGTTCAAAGGCTCCTATACATTCACTTAACATCTCCCAAAATCTCTCTCTCTCCTCTGCATTCCTCTCTTTTCCAGGTGCATACACGCTTATTATGACCCACTTTTCGCATCCAACCTTTACTTTAATCCACTTAATTCTTTAATTTACACATTCACATTCTCTTTTCTCCTTCCATAACTGATCCTTCAACATTACTGCTACCCCTTCCTTTGCTCTAACTCTATCAGATACTCCAGATTTAATCCCATTTATTTCCCCCCACCGAAACTCCCCTACCCCCTTCAGCTTTGTTTCGCTTAGGGCCAGGACATCCAACTTCTTTTCATTAATAACATCAGTATTCATCTGTTTCTTGTCATCTGCACTACATCCACGCACATTCAAGCATCCCAGTTTTATAAAGTTTTTCTTCTTCTCTTTTTTAGTAAATGTCTATAGGAGAAGGGGTTATTAGCCCATTGGTCCCGGCATTTTAGTCGCCTCATACGACACGCATGGCTTACGGAGGAAAGATTCTTTTCCACTTCCCCATGGACAATAGAAGAAATAAAGAAGAACAAGAGCTATTTAGAAAAAGGAGAAAAACCTAGATGTACGTATATATATATATATATATATATATATATATATATATATATATATATATATATATATATATATATATATATATATATATAGGAGTAGCAAGATATCCCTGTTATCTAGCGTGTTTATGAGACAGAAAAAGAAACTAGCAATCCTACCATCATGCAAAACAGTTACAGGTTTCTGTTTCACAGTCATCTGGAAGGACGGTAGTACTTCCCTGGGTGGTTGCTGTCTACCAACCTACTACCTACCTACGTATATATATATATATATATATATATATATATATATATATATATATATATATATATATATATATATATATATATATATATATATATATATATATATAAATATATATATATATATATATATATATATATATAAATATAGGTGAAGGTTTATAAACTAAAAGAGGAGGCAGTTACGGTAAGATATAAACAGCTATTGGAGGATAGATGGGCTAATGAGAGCATAGGCAATGGGGTCGAAGAGGTATGGGGTAGGTTTAAAAATGTAGTGTTAGAGTGTTTAGCAGAAGTTTGTGGTTACAGGAAAGTGGGTGCAGTAGGGAAGAGGAGCGATTGGTGGAATGATGATGTAAAGAGAGTAGTAAGGGAGAAAAAGTTAGCATATGAGAAGTTTTTTCAAAGTAGAAGTGATGCAAGGAGGGAAGAGTATATGGAGAAAAAGTGAGAGGTTAAGAGAGTGGTGAAGCAGTGTAAAAAGAGAGCAAATGAGAGAGTGGGTGAGATGTTATCAACAAATTTTGTTGAAAATAAGAAAAAGTTTTGGAGTGAGATTAACAAGTTAAGGAAGCCTAGAGATCAAATGGTTTTGTCAGTTAAAATAGGAGAAGAGAGTTATTAAATGGAGAGTTAGAGGTATTGGGAAGATGGAGGGAATATTTTGACGAATTGTTAAATGTTGATGAAGATAGGGAAGCTGAGATTTCGTGTATAGGGCAAGGAGGAATAACATCTTGTAGGAGTGAGGAAGAGCCAGTTGTGAGTGTGGGGGAAGTTCGTGAGGCAGTAGGTAAAATGAAAGTGGGTAAGGCAGCCGGGATTGATGGGATAAAGATAGAAATGTTAAAAGCAGGTGGGGATATAGTTTTGGAGTGGTTGGTGCAATTATTTAATAAATGTATGGAAGAGGGTAAGGTACCTAGGGATTGGCAGAGAGCATGCATAGTTCCTTTGTATAAAGGCGAAGGGGATAAAAGAGAGTGCAAAAATTATAGGGGGATAAGTCTGTTGTGTATACCTGGTAAAGTGAATGATAGAGTTATTATTGAAAGAATTAAGAGTAAGACGGAGAATAGGATAGCAGATGAACAAGGAGGCTTTAGGAAAGGTAGGGGGTGTGTGGACCAGGTGTTTACAGTGAAACATATAAGTGAACAGTATTTAGATAAGGCTAAAGAGGTCTTTGTGGCATTTATGGATTTGGAAAAGGCGTATGACAGGGTGGATAGGGGGGCAATGTGGCAGATGTTGCAGGTGTATGGTGTAGGAGGTAGGTTACTGAAAGCAGTGAAGAGTTTTTACGAGGATAGTGAGGTTCAAGTTAGAGTATGTAGGAAAGAGGGAAATTATTTCACAGTAAAAGGTAGGCCTTAGACAAGGATGTGTGATGTCACCGTGATTGTTTAATATATTTATAGATGGGGTTGTAAGAGAAGTAAATGCGAGGGTCTTGGCAAGAGGCGTGGAGTTAAAAGATAAAGAATCACACATAAAGTGGGAGTTGTCACAGTTGCTCTTTGCTGATGACACTGCTCTTGGGAGATTCTGAAGAGAAGTTGCAGAGATTGGTGGATGAATTTGGTAGGGTGTGCAAAAGAAGAAAATTAAAAGTGAATACAGGAAAGAGTAAGGTTATGAGGATAACAAAAATATTAGGTGATGAAAGATTGGATATCAGATTGGAGGGAGAGAGTATGGAGGATGTGAATGTATTCAGATGTTTGGGAGTGGACGTGTCAGCGGATGGGTCTATGAAAGGTGAGGTGAATCATAGAATTGATGAGGGGAAAAGGGTGAGTGGTGCACTTAGGAGTCTGTGGAGATAAAGAACTTTGTCCTTGGAGGCAAAGAGGGGAATGTATGAGAGTATAGTTTTACCAACGCTCTTATATGGGTGTGAAGCATGGGTGATGAATGTTGCAGCGAGGAGAAGGCTGGAGGCAGTGGAGATGTCATGTCTGAGGGCAATGTGTGGTGTGAATATAATGCAGAGAATTCGTAGTTTGGAAGCTAGGAGGAGGTGCGGGATTTCGAAAACTGTTGTCCAGAGGGCTGAGGAAGGGTTGTTGAGGTGGTTCGGACATGTAGAGAGAATGGAGCGAAGCAGAATGACTTCAGGAGTGTATCAGTCTGTAGTGGAAGGAAGGCGGGGTAGGGGTCGGCCTAGGAAAGGTTGGAGGGAGGGGGTAAAGGAGGTTTTGTGTGCGAGGGGCTTGGACTTCCAGCAGGCATGCGTGAGCGTGTTTGATAGGAGTGAATGGAGACAATTGGTTTTTAATACTTGACGTGCTGTTGGAGTGTGAGCAAAGTAACATTTATGAAGGGGTTCAGGGAAACCGGCAGGCCGGACTTGAGTCCTGGAGATGGGAAGTACAGTGCCTGCACTCTGATGGAGGGGTGTTAATGTTGCAGTTTAAAAATTGTAGTGTAAAGCACCTTTCTGGCAAGACAGTGATGGAGTGAATGATGGTGAAAGTTTTTCTTTTTTGGGCCACCCTGCCTTGGTGGGAATCGGCCAGTGTGATAGTAATAATAATGTATAATATAATCGTTGAAGAGAGCATCAAATATTGCGTAATCGAAAAAGGGAACCGGAATTGGTGTAGAGTAAATCAAGGTTCATCGGAGCCGATAGGAAAATTATCGGCTACTCTTTTAACGAAAGGAAGAATAAATGTGTGGTGTGTCTGGATACTTCTATATAAGTGAAATAACTTGTCAGATAAATGCTGATTATGGTAAAACGGTACACGGTGTTTTCTGGACGAGGAATTGCATCACCGCATGTATTAGAATTGTGTGTTTTCGCTTCCCAGCCTATTTTATTTTCCACATTACAGGGGCTCTGGTGGCCTGGTGGTTAACGCTCTGGCTTCACACGGTGAGGGCCTGGGTTCGATTCCCAGCCAGAGTAGAAACATTGGACGTGTTTCTTTCCACCTGTTGTCTATGTTCCCCATCAGTAAAATGGGTACCTGGGTGTTAGTCGACTGGTGTGGGTCGCATCCTGGGACACTGACCTAAGGAGGCCTGGTCACAGACCGGGCCGCGGGGGCGTTTACCCCCGGAACTCTCTCCAGATAAACTCCAGATAAGGTAGCTCGGTACTGGCCAATCTTAGCTTTCCAGCCTGCTAGGGAGGCGTTATGATATATCACCAAGATAATACCTTGGAAAGTAATTCCTGTGTTCTGCATTTGTGTTCTTCACAATGTAATTGGACAACTGTTATGTATAATAGTAATGCACAAGAAATTCCTTGAATTAAGTCACATAGTCACTTAATAATAATTTTTCAAACAGTTCACATCTTACCAGTTTATTCGCTTAAATTTTTTCCTGGTAATTTTTCAGGAACCATATGTTCCTAGTTGTAGTTGTGGAGCTGAGACGGTGGGTATTGAAGGGGAGACAATATCAGAGACCTGTTGTTCCTAAAGTCCCTCATGTCTCAGAGGTACATCAATATCAGTATGTATAAACTGCTGTTGATGAGCCAGAGTTCTCCCTAGTTATGTGGGTGAAAGGTTCATTCAAGACTGTACTTGTAAAAATTCATCCACATAATTTCTCACAGTGATAATAATAATAATAATAATAATAATAATAATAATAATAATAAGTATATCATCTGGTCATAGAGCCGGTGAGGTACCCCCCCTCCCTTCCTGTTGAACTGCCACGCAGGTGCAAGTAAAGATAAACGTCACTTCCCTACCCGGGGAGCCAATGCCGGGTCACCAAAACGGAAGGGACCCGGGCCGGGATACCATACCGGAGAATGAAATAGAATAGAATAATAATAATAATAATAATAATATTCCATACCGGCAAATCAAATAGAATAGAACAGAATAATAATAATAATAGATCAACACCATGCCCAGCCATTCTAGGGTAGGGTAGGTGCCTGAGCCAGAGATTGTAGCTCACTAGACTGTCATTCCCATTAGCCCCCCTTGGGGCGGGGATGGCAGACCAGAGAGGCCTAGCTTGTGGCTAGGTCTGGGGACAGTTGGTCCCAAAGATGAGGAGCTACTTGTGCCTCCTCCCATGGGAGACTTAGGTCTCAGACACTCCCAAGACAGGGAGGCCGGGCCACCACTTGGAAAAGGGCCGGACCGGGAGAATACCGGCGAATCTTTAATAATAAATAATAATAATAATAATAATAATAATAATAATAATAATAATAATAATAATAATAATAATAATAATAATAATAATAATAATAATAATAATAATAATAATAATAATAATAATAATAATAATAATAATAATTGATAGCAGGTTAGAAAAACTTATCAAGACATTAATGTTGCACAATGTAGCTTTGTGACGTATCAATCACATCATCAGGTTCCATTTCCTGAACGAAACTCGCCAGAAAATGGTAGCAAACTAAAGGTTTAATTTTTTAACATTCAGTCTCTCTAGAATTCTTAAATCTAAAGTATTTTTTGCTTTATCTATAATTTTAAAATCATCTTAGCACGATGAGTGTTTGTGAAATTCAGTACGAATGCTGAAAGCTGATAGAATTCCTGTTTTGTTTTTTTCATTAATAACACTGTTAGAAGAACTGAAATGAAATACTGTATTTGAGCACAAAGGCGTAATTACAGGCTTTTGAACCTAAAATGGATACCAGTGACTCAGGGAATCGTATTTACACGATTGTAAATACGTCACGGAACGGGTAGGGTTTGAACCTCTGCTGCCACTACTAAGTGGGTTCAAAAAGTTAATTTGAAATTAATTTGTTGGTAAAACGTTTGAATTAATTTAAAATTGCATCTTTATATTATTACTCAGATGTCCATACATTAGAATTCTAAAGCAGTGGTCAAACTTAGGATTTAAAATAAAGGGAATTTTGCTTAATTTTTTTCTGAAAAGGATTCAATACTTAATCAATGGCAGGGGATACCAATTTCTTAATTACGAAAAAAAAATGCAAAAAATTGACTTCATTATCAAATGGAGACGAAGTGAAACTCAAGAAATGGAAACTATTGGTCAATTTTTTTTTCATGGCATTTTCCTTATATATTTTTGGTACTAAGGACAGAAAATAATCACTTAGTCCGGCAAATGATAGACTGCTTAGTTGAAAGTTGATTTTTCCTTCACTCTCAAATATTTAATTTTTGCCAGCCACGTTGTGAAATTTTGAAAAATTTGAAAGTTATTATTAGAATTTTACGAGGTTATTACTATACACACTGAAACCTCGATTTACTGATATATTTCTGAATATGTTAATTAAATGTCTGTATAATTTATGAACTGTGTTTGGTAATTTAATAACACCTCGTTTGTTGTTGTTTCTTTTTCAGGAAGTAAGTATCGGTGCTGGACCTTTCTTGCTTGATATATGGCGAGCTGAGGCGGTGGACTACACTGTACCAATATTGATAGATTACTGGAGGACCTTGGGGGGTCGAGGTCTTCCAGAGGTGGATCCCTGGGGTTTCCTGTTCCCCCTGGCACCTCTGGTGTGGGCGACCATCCTGGGGATGCTGGTGGTGCTTGCTGCTGCAGTGTTCCTCATGTCTTCCTTTTGCTCTCTCGAGAATGATGACAACAACTATTGGTCACACGTCACTTTTGGCTTCGTTCGGATATTATTACAGCAAGGTAAGGTTTTTCTTCTCACCTGTCCTTTAACTCTTTTCCTCGCCTCTTCACCTGGTGTATCTTTTTGTCAGGACTTGAAAATGGCCATAATAGAGACCATAAATGTACTTATTTTGTCGACAACACAAACAATGCAGACATGGTTTATCGTAGCTTCATATCCATCTGAAGTGAAAACATGCAGAATTTGTTATATAACAATCTGAGCTTAGTAAGAAGAGATGTCGGAAGCTTTCCTTATTTTAGTCATGCACACAATCACCCAGATTAAAGACAGCTTCCTAATATAGGAAATATGAACAAGAATCATCTTAGTATCAAACAACACTGCTATCACTTAATACATAATAATTTTGTACCTTGTCAACCAGCTTTTACTTTAAACCTAACAGTCATAAATTTTGCCATCTGCTATTTTCCTTTTCTGTCCTAGATTGTACACTAAGACTTAACTTCCCTCGAGCGAAGTGTATCCATACAGTCAATATGTGTCCATTTACTGATGTCTGTAATTATATACATACTATTCACACTCTTATACTGTCGGGCATTGCAACGCCACGGAAATTTTCCGTGCTCGTTGTGAGAATTCAGGGAAGTTAGCTGATTTCCGAATCTGTTAGTCCTCCTAAGTCTTTCGAAGGGGTAAGGAGGAAGGTTGAGGAAGCATGAAAATCGGGCTCGTAAATCGTTGCCATAATTTCTTAATCCATTCTGAAAGTATAAGCCTAATTTACTGATGAAGCCTCTTTAGGGTAATGTAATATGCCACTTTGTATGAACATTTAAGCTAAGTTAGAGCTAGACATGGAGTAATTTAGTTTAGCATCTACAATTACCTTCATCCCAGGCTAAACAAATTGATAACAGGGCTACCCACTTGTGCCCACGACCAGGGCACTCCGCCTACCCACGCCAGTCACAATAACCACGTGTACAAGAAGAGTGCAGGTGACCGAACCTCGCCTAATCATGCCATAACAGCTTAGTTAAAGACCGCGACTTACCCTACCTAGGCTAATACAGTGAAGAACACTAACATTTGCTAATTACCTTACAAGAGGAATTAGACTACTTTTCATTGCTACATAAATATAGCGCAGTTTCTGTCTTACACGAAAGCCAGGTGTAAATTAGTGACTTAAGACGTATTTCGTGGTGTTCCTAATTGGGAATGACCTACAAACCCCACACCTCATCATGGTAAGTGTTGGATAACAGTACTATTGAATGGTCATTTACTGTATCTTACTGGCACTGGCCGCATGTGAGGGGTCTTCCACTAACTAACCTTCGTTCATCAAAGGTGCGACCAATTACACCCACACGTGTACACTGCTCTGAGTGGAATCGGAGGTAAGCAACCCAGTTATCTGGAAATGGGATGGTAAATTTCCTGGACAGGATTCATCTAATGAACTGATTGGATAACTAACTGATCGGTCATATACCCACATTCACCCTCTATTCTACACATTCCTTACCTTAACCTTCTTCGTGCACTCATTTTTCAGAGTAGATACACCTTCCTTATTTACTCCCCAAAGGAATAGTGGCCCCTGAGTCCACCTCTGCTAAATTTTTATCCTGCAAATATCCTTTCTTTCCAGCTCTTTGCACCTATTTCAATGAATGCGCAGAAGAACTTTTTCTCTCCTGTAACGAAGTCTTCCTGAATGCCAGAGAAATGAAGACTGCTTTAAACATCAATGTGTAGAATTTTAAGGCATCTTAAGCCAAATAACCACAACCAACCTCCAGCAGATCGTGAAGATCTTTTATCACCGACTATTTTTCTATACTCAGCCTATCCGAATATAAACTTGAAGCCTTCAGTTCACGCATAAAAGTCTCAAATGGCTTCCATAGATCCAGCCACAAATAAGATCTAATCACTAAGGATTTGTTGTTTTAATTAGTGATTTTCAAAAATGGTTTTCCGCAAGGTATGCTAGTTGCATAGCTGTGTAACCCTATGACTCGAACTCAACTAAGATTGTAATTATCTACCTAGACAGACTACGACGCCAGAATGAGGGATCAACTCACATTTGAACTCTTCATCACCGCCACATAGAACTCATGCACAAAAAATAACGAACTGAACGCAGAAAGAAATTTCTGTCCCTAGTTCTTTGCAATCAAAATCAGCAGAGATACGCCTAAACACTTGTTAACCAGCAGTTCCAGTGATGCCCATCACATCCATTACTGGCAGTGTCTCACGCAAGTTAGCAGTGATCCTTGCCAAGGCCCTGTCCTGCCTCACTTGAGTAATACACACCTGAAACAATCGAGCGGTATAATTAATAGAATTAAAGACTTCAATTAGAGGGGCAAAAGAGTTAGCAAGTCTAGAGGTGATTTTCCTTTTCACAATTGTACCTGTCGATTGATCCATAGCACTACTTAGCCGAAAAAATATTCTGTAGGTCAAATCTTCCCCTCCCAGTTATACATTTTATCGAATAAATTAATTATGAGTAAACTTTAATTATTTTAACCACAACGGTGAGCTCTACTGATAGAGGAATGGTAGGAGAATGAATTCACCCATCAGCGTAGTTATGCTTGTAAGCAAACCTCTTCAACTACATCGTCCTAAGCAGCATTATGGGGTAACATTATGTCATTAATATGCTGATTTTTAAGGTAAAAATGTCATATTTGAGAGAAAAACTCACGTAGAACCAACCATCCAGTTTATCTAAGAAACTTCAGATATTAAGATCCCGTTCCTTGATGTCTTACCGCACAAATTTGACCGCACACTGACTTTCCAGGCCTTTTGTAAACTCATCAACTACAGTGACTCACTTCATTTCTACTCTCACCAGAAAACATGGAGTAAATGGTAGGTAATTATACGCTATTAACCTACAAGTTCACAGAACACAGCTTTGAAAACCTGGGAAAGGAATGTGTTTGCATTCACTAAGTATTCACAGAATTACAGTTTCGTTCATATTTTCTCTGAGAGTGTGAGAGAGGGGCATATTTTTTACTTAAAACATCTAGAACAGAAACCAGTCCTAAATCATTTATCATTTTCATTAACGATGTAGCTAAGAACGTTACTATGGCCTTCTTAACATTTACACATTGTATATATATATATAATAATATAACTGCTATTAGATATGTAACTATGACCAAAACAAGAAGTATCTGCAAAAAAAACAACAGCAGCAGAGAGGAGTACATTATCTTGTATGAAGGCTGCCAGACGGTACACGTCAGCAGAATATCTAGAAATTAAAATCCGTGTATTGGAGAGCATAAATATGTTTCTACTATAAACAAAGCGTGCAACGCTTGTGCTGATCATTCTAACTCGTATGACCATCGCAGAATTAGTAGGAAGTGTCTGAATGTTCACTCATACTCATCCAAATTAACATCTGCTGCAACATCTCAAGTGGTAACAGCAAGAATCATCTTAAGACCTGACAACACTGCTAATAACTTTGTCTATATGTTCATTTTATTTTTTATTTAATTATCTTTAATTATAAACCCAGTGATCTCAGCTTTCGTCACTTGATATTTCACCAAACTTTCTTCTTCTGTATATACTTCTTTTCTTCTCATATATATACAAAGAGGTTTGATAAAACTCCCACCACTTGAAATGTAGAGTAAATATAACATCCAAATGCTGCAAACATGTCAGTTGATCTACAGTGAGCTGTTTTCTCTCCCTGTTCTTTTTATTAATTGTTGCAAACTATTTAGCACTTATACAAAAGTGATAAATTGTGATTTGCTTCGAATATCTTACGTTTTAACGCAGTAAACATATAAAAGCAATCAAATGCTTATAACTGAAGAACATCCATATTTATATATTGTCATTGCATTTTGCTACGTCAACCATTACAGATACGACGCTACCAAAATACTGGTTGTGGGAGCGGTTGTTGCTGATGGTGTGGATGATGGTGACTCTGGTGTTAACACGGAGTTACTCTGGCAACCTCATGGCTCTCCTGGCAGTGAGACACATCCATGAACCTTACAAAACTCTTCGTGACGTGATAGATGACCCATCTGCTAAGATATTATGGGGAAAAGATTCTATTACAGTAACCATTATGAAAGTGCGTCATTAAATTATTGTAAATAAGTATCTTGCTGCAATATGTATAATATGTAAGCCATGCTAGCAATCCCTTCTCCTGCTTAGCTTACTTTAAATAAAAAGATGAAAACGCGTTTGAATGTGTGTGGATGTAGTGCGGATGATAAAGAGATGTTTGTGGATGTTATGAATAAAAATAAGTTAAATGTCCTGGCTCTAAGTGAAACAAAAACTGAAGGGGGTAGGAGAGTTTCAGTGGGAAGATATAAATGGAATTAGGTCAGGGGGTTTCCAATGGAGTTAGAGCTAAGGAAGAATCAGTTATGGTAGGAAAAGATGAAATATAAATGTATAACTTCAAGGATTATGTGGAGATAAATAAGGGTGGGATGTGACAAGTGGGCTATATTAAGTGTTTATTCACTTGGAGAAAGAGAGAGGACAGAGGGAGATTTTGGAAGATGTTGAGTGAGTGCTTGGGGAGTTTTGAACCAGGTGTGAGAGCACTTGTTGGGGGGGGGGTTCTAAATGCTAAAGTGGGTAAAAGTGTTGAGGAGGGAGTAGTAGGTACGTTTGGGGTGCCAGGGGTAAATGAAAATGAGAGACCTTCAAATGAACTATGAACTACTGTCTTTCAACCTCTGTATGTTAGAAGTGATCAAGGTCCCAGGACAGAAACTTTTTCTAATAAATATGTCACAGTGTTTGCTTACGTGCTTTTCTAATCTAATTTGTCGGTATTTATTACCAAGGTTTTTGCCATATCAGATCATTATTTAGTTGTAGCCACAGTTAGAGAAAGAGGTAGATGGAGCAAAAGGAAAATGGCAACAGCAAGTAAGAGAGATATGAAAGTTTATGAACTACAGGAGGAAGTTAGGGTGAAATATAAGTAACTATTGGGAGAAAGATGGGTTAGTGAAAGTATAGGTAGTGTGAGGGTTGAAGAGGAGTGGGATAGTTTTAAAAATGCAGTGTTAGAATGCGGAGCAGAAGTTTGTAGATATATGGATGTGAATGGGTGAGTGAGGGAGTAAAGATGAGCGATTGGTGGAATGTTGAGGTAAAGGGTGTGGTAAGGAAGAAAAAGTTCGCTTATGAGAGATTTTTACAAAGCATAAGTGATTTAAGATGGGATGTATATGGAGAGTAAAACAGAGGTGAAGAGAGTGGTGAAGGAGTGCATTAGAAGAGAAAATGATAGAGTGGAGGATAAGAAAAAGTTTTGTGCTAAGATGAATAGATTAAGAAAACCGAGAAGAAAAGGGATTTCACAGTTAAAAAAAGAATAAGGGAGTTAGAAGATGGGGAGTTTCAGGTATTGGGAAGATGGGCGAAATATTTTGAGGAAGTGTTAAATACTGATTAAGAGAGGGAGCCAGTAATTTAGTGCATTATGAGGAATCAAATACAAAATGAGAGTTGAAACAGTTACTTTTTGCTGATGATACTGTGTTTTTGGGAGATTCTGAAGAGAAGTTGTTAAGGTTAGTGAACCAGTTTGAAAGGAAGTGTAAAGGAAGAAGTTAAAAGTGCTTATAGATAAGAGTGAAGTGACGAGAGAATCAAACGAGTTAGGTAAAAAAAGTGGATATCAGATTGGAGGGAGTGTGAAAGAAGTTAATGTCGTAATGTGTACTTATATTTGGGAATAGATTTGTCGGCGGATGGGTTTATGAAGCACAAGGTAAACCATAGAACTGATGAAGGATAAATGGTGGTTGGTGCACTGAAGTATTTGTGGAAACAAAAAATATTATCCTTGGAGACAATGAAAGGAATGTATGAATGTGGAGATATCATGTCTAAAGGGAACGTGTGCCGTAAATATTATGCTATGAATTCGTAGTGTGGAAATTAGGAGGAGGTGTGGAGTAATAGAAATAATGTTCAGAGGCCTTAGAGGAGATTTTTGAGATGGTTTGTTCATTTAGAGAGGATGGAGAAAAATAGGATGCCTTAGAGGATATATAAATCTGTTGTGGAGGAAAGGAAGGGTAAGGGTCGTTCTAAGGAAGGATGGAGGGAGGGGATAAAGAAGGCTTGGCGTGCAAGGGGCATGGACATACAGCAGGCATGTGTGAACGTGTTAGATAGTGAGTGGAGACGATTGGTTTTCTGGGACTTGACGAGCTGTTGCAGTATGAGCAGGGTAATATTTTGTAAAGGTTTTCGGCTGCACTTGAGTCCTGGAGGTGGCAAGAACAATGCCTGCACTTTGAAGGAAGGGATTGGGATACTTGCTGTTTAGAGTGACATCTTTAACTGGAGTATTTGCACTTCATCTACAAAGACAGTGATAGTGTGAATAATGGGGAAAGTCTTTTCAGTTTTTTGGGTCACTCTGCCTTGGTGGGAGACGGCCAGCGCCAAGGGTAACTTTGCTTTGGTTGCAGGGTCACCCTGCAACTAAGGCAGGGTGACCCGAAAAAAAAAACACTTTTATCATCATTCACTCCATCACTGTCTTGCCAGTGGTGCCCATACACTACAGTTATTAAACTCATAGGCAACAGTTAGGCAACTTTATTCCGAAACGCCTCACCTACACAGTAGGCTTCCCCAGCCGAATACAGAAAGTAGGCAGGAACAGTAGAGATGTGAAGACGATGTAATCAGTCCATCACCCTTGAAGTCGTAGAATTTGAGGTTGTCAGTCCCTCGGCCTGGAGAAGTTCAGTTCCATAGTCAGGAACTATGGAACTGAACTATGGAACTGAACTTCTCCAGGCCGAGGGACTCACAACCTCAAATTCTACGACTTCAAGGGTGATGGACTGATTACATCGTCTTCACATCTCTACTGTTCCTGCCTACTTTCTGTATTCGGCTGGGGAAGCCTACTGTGTAGGTGAGGCGTTTCGGTATAAAGTTGCCTAACTGTTGCCTATGTGTCTTACCTACCAACCTGTCGGTATTGTATACCATTTTGATGTTCAGTTATTAAACTGCAACATTAACACCCCTCCTTCAGAGTGCAGGCACTACACTTCCCATCTCCAGGATTCAAGTCCGGCCTGCCGGTTTCCCTGAATCCTTTCATAAATGTTGCCATGCTTGCACTCCAACAGCACGTCAAGTTATAAAAACTATTTGTTCCCACTCGCTCCTATTTAACACACTCACGCATGCTTGCTGGAAGTCCAAGCTCCTCGCACACAAAACTTCTTTTACCCGCCTCCCTCCAACCTTTCCTAACCCAACCCGTACCCCACCTTCCATCCACTATTGATTTATATGCTCTTCAAGTCATTCTATTTCGTCCTATCCTCTATAAAAGTTCAAACCACCTCAACAACCCCTCCTCAGCCCTCTTAGTAACCCTGTACCTCCCCCTAATTTACAAACTACGGATTCTCTGCATTATTTTCAATCTGCACATTGCTCTCAGACACTACATCTTCACTGCCTCCAGCCTTCTCCTTGTTGCAGCATTCACCATCCATATTTCACACCCATATAAAAGCAGTGGTATAACTGAACTCTCATACATTACTTTATTTGCTGCCAGGGGTAATGCTCTTTGTCTCCACAGACTCCTTAGTGCACCACTCACATTCCCCCTCTTATCAATTCTTTGATTTACCTCGTCTTTCATAGATCCATCTGCTCACAAGTCTACTCCCAAATATCTATGTATCTATCTACCTACTTATATATATATATATATATATATATATATATATATATATATATATATATATATATATATATATATATATATATATATATATGTTATGCCGAATATGTAAAATCGGTCAATTAGCATGAACTCATTTAATATTAAGTCATTACTAAAGTTTTCTCTTATACGTTTAAAGATATGTTTTTTCATTTAAGTTAATGTAAAAATTAATGATTTTGTACTAAAAGAACCGCAGAAAACTCACCTAACTTTATTATAACAGGCACAATTTAATTTAGATTAATCCAGCTAAACATATTTTAGATAAGTTTACAATAATTTAATAACAAACAAACAAACACAATGAAATATATTTCTTTCTTTAGGTTCAGAATGTTTTTTGTGAAATTATTGCATACACAAATTTTCGCTTGCCTTATTCGGGAAGAAGAGCGTTGCTATATATATATATATATATATATATATATATATATATATATATATATATATATATATATATATATATATATATATATATATATATATATATATATATATATATATATATATATATAAGGAGGGGTGTTAATGTTGCAGTTTAAAAACTGTAGTGTAAAGCACCCTTCTGACAAGACAGTGATGGAGTGAATGATGGTGAAAGTTTTTCTTTTTCGGGCCACCCTGCCTTGGTGGGAATCGGCGAGTGTGTTAATAATAATATTAAAAACATATATATATCATTTTCGTAATCGATACTTTCAGTCAGCGTCGTCTGGTGTTTACCGGGAGATAATCGATGCAGAGAAGACTGGTCGGCTCATATTCAAACAACGTCCGGAGTTCATGGATGTTATATATACTTTAGTGCGACGGGGCGACCATGTCAGTACTGGTGCCCATACTGGCTTCAGGGCTATCATTGCTCAAGATTTCTCGAAAACAGGTATGTGATGCATATGTGTATCCTTTTCCAATATTTATGCTTATAATTTATGATGAATGGTATGTAATCGTCCTGTTTTATGCTAAATTAGAATAACATCCATTAAAATTTTGTGGTGTTGAATTATTATTATGCCTAATATCTTTTTTATTATATAACAGAAGAGCAGAATCCTCTTAGAAAAAGTTTAAAAAATTATTACTTTGCAACATCAGGTCTTAACAGACCCAGTTTTTTTTTTAATTGTGTATTTGTGATATATTTAATTAAAAAAAATGCGGTTCCCTACAATCTTAATCATTTAGAGAAAATTTTGCTAGAAGCTAACGTCGTTGAAATGTCAGTATCTATTCTGCCGTGGTAGATCTCTCTAGTCAATATGAATTACATTCCTGAATATATTTGTTTTACCTATTGGTTTATAGGTCATTCAGTATTATATATATATATAAATATATATATATTTATATATATATATTTACTTACTTTTTATTAATTTATTTATTTACTTATTTATTTATTAATTTGAACATGATGCAGTGAAGTACAAAGTTATTACAGTGCAACATGCCAAAGCCCCTTGTATGCAGAGCATTATGGGCAGGCTTAAAATTAACTTAAGATTAACTATGCAATGATATATTCAGTGGTAAAAATATTATTGTAAACAGATAACAATTGAGCACAAATGAGTATTACAAAGACAGGTCATATGATCATTTACTGTGTTGCTGAGCATTCAGTAGAATGGAGTATTCTGTTAAGTAATGTAATTAAAAATAAAGTTTGATTGGCTCACAGGTTAGACATTTATGAGATACAATATATATATATATATATATATATATATATATATATATATATATATATATATATATATATATATATATATATATATATATATATATATATATATATATATATATATATATATATATATATATATATATATATATATATATATATATATATATATATATATATATATATATATATATATATATATATATATATATATATATATGAAATGATGACATGTATGTATTTACAGTAAGGCACAACTGTAGCACCAGCACCACATTAATTATACAAATGTTTTACTCTCTGAGAGCAGTATTTGTGTTCCTCCTTCAAAACAACACTGTTTTATCATATTATAACTTTTGGAGAATACAATCACACCTGTAAACTTGAAGCTTTCAGACGTTATCTGTATGATAGTAATCAGTCAGAGGTTCAAAAGCAAAGGTCACTGAAATCGTGAGGAAGATTTTGTTGCTCATATGATAACTGCTATGGTAAGCTCGCTTCTTAGTTACAATGGTAGAATTACCGACCAAATATTAGGTAAACTGAAACAGATGCAACTAATGTGATATTTCTTGGAGAGCGTAACGTTGCCTCAATAAAATGTGACATTAGTGGCATCTGTGTCCAGTTACCTATCACTTCTGTAGTTAAGCGGAACTCTAAATGTTTCGAAGATTTTCATGACGTTGTTTTTTGGGGGGCTACGTAGGTGCTAATATGTCTAATTTACTATAGAAATTAAAACAATGGTTTATGTGCAGTCATTTCAGAATGACTTTAGACTGGCTGCCAATTTACAGTGTAGGTGTATCTTAAGAAATATTTGGAATTCTTAGCCTGTGTTGGTGAAAATTTGTAAATTATGCTTGAAAATTTGCATTTTTTTAAATGTAATAATTTGAAATTGCATCTTTTAAACGCCTATTAAATCCTTCCAATAAAAGAAGGATTTAAATTTAATAGGCTCCAATTCCTAAATGTTACTGAAGATATTGTGGTTTTGGTTTATTTGTCTCGTCTGAGATCCCAACTTTCAAACCTAAAATACGAGTTATTTATTTAGGAAAATATTTGGCTTTGTTCTTGACTGTGTAGGTGCCAACTTTCCAGTTTTACTGAAGAAATTTATTTATTGTTTTCCTAAGCTGGGATTATGTGAAACCTGGTAACCCTCTCATGCATCACCCACAAGTCGACACAAATGTAATTTGGCTTACATCTTAGGTAGCTCGTGAAAATAATTATAGTAGCAGTCGCAACAATGATCTTTGTGGAACCTTACTCTTTTTTTTATCATTATCTCAAATATCATTTCCCGTATTACTCTGTCTCTCTCTCTCTCTCTCTCTCAATGGCGTCCTACCGTATCATATGATGTCTTGCAGCAGAGGAAGATGCAGTCTCTCCGGTCCAATATTTTACTTTATTTTTTTAACAATTATATACCTCTAACAAGTTTATTAGACAAGAATTCCTTTACCTAAATTCTAGGGGCTTCTTCTTAAAAAATTCTCTCGTCGCCACAGCTTCACTACCCTTTTTATTTGTAATCCTTTCCAAAATGTTTTATAAAATGCGTGCCAATGACACCTGTCTGTAATTCAATACCTCCTGCCTGTCCCACACAAATGTGTTGTCTGGTAACATTGTATTGGTTACATGAAATACCATTTAGTAAGTTCTTTAATTGTTACATTGTTATGTGTAAGTTTTCTAGCTTTTCTTTTTCTAGCCTGACTTCAACAACTTTCAGGCAACTTTCCTCTTGCTTCTGTGAATTCCTCACTGAATCTTCTGCAAAACTCTGCATACTGTCATTCTTGCTTAGCGCCCCTGTCGTTCCTTCAATCTCATATGGAAGAAGGAGGCTGAAGGAGGAAAACAATATGGGGCTTATGGCGGCATATTTTGTTTTATCAACTCAGGATTTTTAAGAATTTGGAGGACGCTAACAAATTTATCATCATCAGATTGGTACGAAGACAGAACAGCGGTATGCAGTATTTATCTAGACAACGGCACAACTCTGAGGGAGAGGGGAGATAGAAAGCATTATTTTATATACAGCTGTAGATCCGTGGATTCTCCAGTCTTTGTTAATCTCTTCTCTCAGTTTCTTGAACTACTAATCAGTTCCGAACACAGTCATATTCTGCATATTTTCCAAGACGTTAACTTTTGAGATTTCCAAATTGAAAAATAAGAAAATATAAAGTATTGTATTAATCATTTTTTTTTAAATATTGAAAGTTAGTAAGCCAGATTTAGTTGTAAACTTTTATGATACGCTATTTTCCATTTCCTTTATCTGTGTGTCGCTGGAGGAGAAGGAAATATATTTTTAATGTTTATGTTAAAACTGTGGATATATTGCAGGAAAATGTTCATTTTACGAGTCCAGAGAAGAGTTCATGCAGGCAATATATGTTCTTATAAGTCAGAAGGGCAGCCCTCTTGTGCCAGCTTTAAATAAGAGGTAAGATAAAATACCTTTAAATAAGAGGTAAAATATGATATCTTTTAATAAGAGGTAAAATAAAATACCTTTAAATAAGAGGGAAAGTAAAACACATTTAAATAAGAGTTAAATATAATACTTTTTATTTGTTAACTTTGTGCAAAACATCATCAAAAAATTAATTTTAAGGCCACTAGGAAATATACACTTATAGATACATGATGCACAGTACACAGTTCTCTCTGATAAATTTACACACACACACACACACACACACACACACACACACACACACACACACACACACACACACACACACACACACACACACACACACACAACACACACAACACACACAACACACACACACACACACACACACACACACACACACACACACACACACACACACACACACACAAACACACACACAAACACACACACACACACAAACACACAGGAGCTATGACTCGACCCCTCAACCACAACTAGGTGAGTACACACACACACACAAGCACGTCAAAAAATTAGAGAAAGTGCAAAGGTTTGCGACAAGTAGTTCCAGAGCTAAGGGTAATGTCCAGAGCTAAGGGTAATGTCCTTAAGGGAAATCGGCCTGACGACACTCGAGGACAGAAGGATTAATGAAGACATGATAATGACATACAAAATACTGTGTGGAATAGACAAGGTGGACAGAGACAGGATGTTCCAGAGAGGGGACACAGAAACAAGGAGTCACACTTGAAGCTGAAGACCCAGATGAGTCAAAGGGATGTTAGGAAGTATTTCTTCAGCTATAGAGTAGTCAGGAAGTGGAACAGTCTAGCGAGTGATGTAGTGGAGGCAGGAACCATACATAGCTTTAAGACGAAGTATGATGAAGCTCATGGAGCAGAGGACCTAGTAGCGTTCGGGGAAGAGGCGGGGCCAGAAGCTGAGTCTCGACCCCTGCAACCACAATTAGGTAAGCAGTTAGATGAGTACATGCACACACACACACACACTTCTTTATATAGAATTTTGTTATTTAATTTTATCTTTATTATGATGTTCAGGTTGGTTACTTCTCAGGATAACGTCGATGACGGAGGCTGGGTTGTTCTTCCAGTGGTTGATAGCTGAAGAACCCAACTCCACTGTGTGTGATCATGTCTCCACCAAGATCACTGTCAACGAGGCACTCTCCCTCAGTAGCCTCTGGGTAATCAATAATTTACTTAATATCAAAATATATGAGAAATATTTTTATAAATATATTCATTCAGTGGCCACTTTATGGGGTACAGCCTTCTAGTACTGGGTAGGACTCCTCCCCATCCCCCAACAGCTTGAATTCTTGGTGGCATGGATTCAACAAGGTGCTGGAAACGTTCCATAGGGATCCTGATTTATGTTGACATGATAGCATAATGCAGTTGCAGTAGATTTTTCGGTTACAAATTCATGCTGTGACTCTCCTGTTCCACCACATCCCAAAAGTTTACACTGAATTTTGACCCTACCAACAGCATGTCGCAGCAGAATTCGCGATTCATCAGATAAGGCAACGTTTTTTCAGAGTTCCACCATGTCTACTGTAGCCTCAGTTTTATGTTCCTAAATGACAAGAGTGGAAACCGGTGTGGTTTTCAGCAGCTGTAGATCATCTACTTTGTTGAGAAATGGTTTACCAGCTAAGGTTAAAGATTAAATATAGGGGCAACTTAGCTTGATAAGATAGCTATCGCCTACACAGCCGCCCCTGTAGGCGAGGTCTTAAGAAGCTGTCGTATCCACTTCGCAACGGGCTGGAAAGTAAAGGTATTAATAATAAATTACCCCTAGGGGGTATTATGTCAGCGTATTTCCATAACTGATTGCTGACAAAACTTATGTGTGTGGTTTATTGTAACTAATTCGTAACTTCGTACTCAACTGTGCAGTCAATCGTACTCATTATGTATTAGTACACTTACCTGACCCGTAGTTACACCCGGATATCCGATGACTTGATTGAAGATTAGTGTTCTTTGAAGAATGTCACACTACACTCTGTTGGATCGCAACACTCGTTACGCTGTTCTTTAAGATTTGTTCGTTTATTGCAATCTTATCACTAAAGAAGTTGATCACACTTCTTTGAGTTTATTGTGTTTTTTTGAGACACTTTGTTCACACTAATGCACGGATCAGAGTTCTTTGTTGGTTATCCTGGCGTCAGTGTGACTCCCAGTAGGGTGAAAAGTAATCTGACCTCACAGCGTCATATGCCGCTGCAACGCCCGTAGCACATAAAGGAAAAGCTGACCTAGTACCTTTCGCTTCCCTGCCAAATTTCTACTATGAAGCAAAGCAAAATTCTTGATTCTTGGTGTCTTAAGCATAGACAACGATGTACACTATCTTTACCATGGTAATAAAGTGGGACCAGGATTTTCCTTAGTTGTCCTGCTAAGGTAAGAGATTGACTGTCTCTTATTAAACTTCACTTTGCAACACTGGACTCTTGCAAGGAGCAGCGGTCGCGTGACCGCGCACATACTCGTACTGCATCTGGGATCAATTACTTGATATAGCAGTAAACAAGTAGCTTGCCCCTTCTGAGAGGGCTGAGCCCCTCAGGGCTGATAGGGCTGAAAGGGGCTGAAGGGGACTGATAACCCCCTCCTGGAGAAAATTTCTCCACATTCTTCATGGTTCAACTTTTGCATTTATTGATGCTCTTCTGCATTCTACTGTTGTAATGTGTGGTTATTGTGGACACTGTCGCCCTCCTGTAAGCTGGAACCAGTGTGATCATTCTCCTACTAGTTCTCTCATTATGATGGCGTTTTTGCTTACAGAACTGCCGCTCACTGGATGTCTTGTGTTTTTCATATCATTCTCTGTAAACTCTAGATACACTTATGAGTTAAAATCACAGACTATCAGTGGTTTCTGAGATACGATCAATCCACAACCTATCGTATCCCTGCGATCCTCGTTGGGGAGGGCAACCTTTATTTCTGCATTTGTCGTCATCCACGCTCTTCCACGATTCAGTATTCAAATCGTGTGAATATCAAGCCGATAAGTGCGACAGTAAGTGACTCGTCCAAACAAGCCCTTGCAGCTGCTGTTAACGGCAGCTTGCAGATTAAATTTAATGCGATTCTATCCCTCAAGGATGCTTTCATTGTAGTCTTCATATACAACAATGAAACTGAAAAACTGATCACCACTGACGCTACAACCACCCTTTCTGAACGAGGAATCAAGTCACGTCTTCCCCGAACGACTTGACAATCTTTTAACAGTCCAATCCATCAAAGATATCAAGAAGTCAATAGAAGATCAGAACCCCTGGACCACTGTGGAATATGTTACCAAAATACCCTACGCTTCTTCTTTGCTAAAGATAACCTTCACTGATGTAAACATGCCTACCCAAGCTCTCGCCGATGAAATGCTACTTCCACATCAACTAAAACTGCAATGAAGCCGAGAGATTTCTACACATCCCACAGTGCTTCAGTTGCTATTCTTACCAGTACCCCGCCAAGAATTGTCCAACCAAAGATAAAAAAAAACATTCTGCTCGACTTGCGGCAGTGAAGGACATGATTTCAATACTTGTACCTCCACCACTCCACCAAAATGCCTGAACTGCAAGAATGAACAACCTAGCTTCCAAGCGCCCAACAAGGAGAGAAATTCTCAAGAAAACCCAAGAAGAACAAGAGAAAACAACTGTAATGTCTACAACATACGCTGCAATCGCTAAACTGCAAGCAGGCACCACCAAAATACGTAAAGCCACGTAATGTTCATCCTCCACCACCAGCAATTTGTTATCACCTATGCCTGTCGGTGAACCCATAAAGATCCACTACTGCATGATGTATGCCCACATGCATAATATGGCCAAACCAGGATCCTTCAACACTGTCATCAACGAACTATTCAGGCTAAACAACAAGCCCAGTTTAACTTTCTCCACCTTCTTCTGAGATACTCAAGCTCACATCAAATATCATCAATCTCACAACACCCGATAATTACTCTGAAGCAGCCCCACCACCACCATTGTCTCCTACATAAGACGAGACTACTCAGACTACAACCGATGAAACGCTACCATCGACTTCCTCCGCCACTGAAACGGACCAGTCTCACCCCAGCCTAACCAATCAACAAGCACCAAAGCAAAAGCACCACAACCAGCTGAAGAAAGTCCCACTGCCAGGCCACCTACCAGCACTTCTGCCAGACCCCTGGCAGTCTTCAAGCTGGCACTGGACAAGCACCTGGAGTCAGTTCCTGATCAGCCGGGCTGTGGCTCGTACGTTGGTTTGCGTGCAGCCAGCAGCAGCAGCCTGGTTGATCAGGCTCTGATCCACCAGGAGGCCTGGTCACAGACCGGGCCGCGGGGGCGTTGACCCCCGGAACTCTCTCCAGGTAAAACACATGCACAACTTGCAAAACTCGGTGCAGGGCTACATGCCATATTGCACCCTAAGTATGTTGAATGGCCTGGCATCAGGTTCTACACAACCGACCACTACCGTGATGAGGTATATTGCCACGAACTCTACGGACAACTCCAAGATGGAACAGTGAGGTTTACATGCGACCCTGAGCAGCACTCAAGAAATGATTGAGGACGTCAAGCAGTATATTAATGACGACGCCAACAAGATCCGAGTTACTTGCATCTCGAGAAAGAAATTCAGGCATCAAAAACGCTACCACACACTAAGCA